>NC_045553.1:11373819-11548819 GCF_009769535.1 Thamnophis elegans
AAACCAGTAAAATGAAATAAACATTTTGACACCTGTTAAGAATGAGTAAATCTTGAAAAAGGGAACATGCTGTTCCATCCCTTCTTTCTCGACAGTTTCCCCCCTTTTATTTCAATGAAAAAAGGGGGGGGGAGAGACGTCTGCAGCATGTTGTATTTTCTAAAAACATTTATGTGCAGAGAGATTATTGTGCATTTCTGGACCAATGCCAGATCCAAAGTGACATGTTGGAAATGCAAGAGCCAAGCAAGCGGTTTCCCTGGTAACAGCACCGAGCTAAAACCTCTGTAGCTACCACTATCAGGCAGGTTCCTGGTTTCTTAGAAGTTTTGAGGACCAACTTGGTGGAAAGATCTGGGTCAACTCTAAAACATTGAAATAGTGCATGTGTCAACTCGCAAAGCATCCCTGCCCTGCTCTCGAGTTGCCATAGGCAAGGGGGATGGAAAACCGACAGAGCAGTACTGCTGCCAAAAACAGAAGTACACTCCATAATTATCTCTCACAAGACTGTCTCCCAGAGTTACCGCAGTGGCTGGAATGGAGTGATGTCTACATAACCTGGGGGGAGGGGATAAACAGGGTCATGACTGGGGCATAAATTGCATGGGGTCAAAGTTGGCTTCATTTGGGAACGTGCTGACATAGAGCTCCTAATAAATAACTTGATTTCTTTTGAAGCTTGGCTCGAGGCTCATGATTAAATTAGGGCACCATCAGAACCCTGACAGCATGGCTCTGCTCCAGAAGAGGCAGATATCATTGAGAGTCTTCCTCCATTCCACCATCCTCAAGACGTTGGGCTGATAAGGCTGTGCCAAGAATGGTGAGGACGGCAGAAAAGGTTATTGGAAGTTCACTTCCTTCTAGCCAAGACATGGCGTATAAGTGATGCTTGAGCAGAGTCTGCAAGATTGTCTGGGACCATACACATCCTCTCCATGACCTGTTTTCCTTTGTAACATCCTGGGAGGATACAAATACAGATTAACAGAGTTGGAAGGGACCTTGCAGGTCATCTGGTCCAACCCCCACCACCTAAGCAGGAGACCCTACACCATTTCTTACCGATGGCAGCCAATCTCTTGAAAGCTTCCAGGGATGAAGCTCCCACAATTTCAAAAGGCAAGCTATTCCATTGGTTGATTGATTTCTGACTGTCAGAAATTTTCTCCCTATTTCTAGGTTGAATCTCTCCTTGATCAATTTCCATCCATTATTCCTTGTCTGGCCTTTGGATGCTTTGGAAAATAGCTTGACCCTCTCCTCTCTGGGGCAGCCCCTCAAATATTGGACTATTGCTATCATGTCTCCCCTGGTCCTTCTCTTCACTAGACTAGACATACTCGGACATGATCCAGTGATACCAAGTTTGCAAAGTCTGATAGTCATTTATCAAGAACCTTAGTAACTAGTAACTTAGTAAAGTCAGTAAAATTTAGTAACTACTTCACTGTTCAGTAAGTTCTGTGTAATACAGTACATGCCTGATCATTCACACACACACACACTGCTGCCTTTTGTTTTTTTCCAAAATAACAGAGTTGGGGGGTGGTAGAGAAGGAAGAAGACTTTGTTCTGTGGTATCTGCCATTTTAGAAATGCTCATTAGACTGCCCCACGTGATCAGTCTTTCCGTATTCCTCAATATATTGGTGCCCAGCAGCTGGTCAAAATCCTAGTAGTACTTATGGAGCTGTAGATGATACTATGGCAAAATACAAGCCTTGCAGCTCATGTACATTCACACAACATAAGAGTGATGCCATTATCTAGGTTTATCTGTGACAAAGGTCTCACTGTGCATAAATATCAAGATAGGAAGGGCACTTTATTTAAAAAAAAAAACTGCAGTGTTTTGACTCCATTTGGTTATAAAACATCTTGTTTGGCATACTGGGAACATTTAGACAGCATTTTCTTCTAATATGGGACGTTGTTCTATCATAATTTTGTTTTGCTTTGCTTTTTCCTGTGTGTGACAATATCCAACTTTAGACAGTAATTAGACCACTTTTTTATTTACTTTTTCTTAAACAGTATATGTTGGAAATGCTTATCCCTTTTCCACAATCTCCCCTATATTTCAGCTTTCAATGAGATTACTTTGCAACTTAAAGTTTGAGAAACCACCCCAAGTGCCCTTCCTCCTGCTCCTCGCTTTTTAAGGCCACCTCTACAAATGGAGCGAGGAGGCAGAGGGGGGCTAGCCTCTCTCTCTCCCCCCGCCATATGTTTACGTATGTTGCATTTCTAAGGTGGGAGGGGTAGAGGCAGGCAAGAGTGGAGCGTCCATGTGGAGTGGGTACAAGGGGGCCACCTCCAGCACTCCTCTGCCACCTCCCTTGCCTCTTAGCGCCCTCCTGCCGCCCCCCTTGCCTGTTACTGCCGGCCTAAGTCATCCCACCGCCCCAGGGGGCAGTACCGCCCACTTTGGGAACCAGTGCCTCATAGTATCAACCAGTGGTGAGTTTCCATTTTTTTATTACCAGTTCACTTGTGCGTGCACGTGCAATGCTTCCGTGCATGCGCAGAAGTGTCCGGGTGAGTGGGTGGAGCCTCCTGCCATCACCACTACCGGTTCGCCCGATCTGGGCTGAACTAGGAGCAACCCACCTCTCGTATCAACTTTGTTAACTCTCAAGACTCTTTTTCCCCACTATGTATTCTAAATGGTGTGGGTTGTGTGTGTCTGTCTGTCTGTGTCTGTTTGTCTGTGTGTCTATCTAGGTATATTATATATGTCTATACACAGAACACAGTATGTCGGATCTCAATGGAAGGTGATACAATAAAGGAAATTGAACACTATGTTAAATGCGGTTGTCAGGCATTCGGCAAGAGAAGCATAATTTTCAAGAACAATCTCTCCCCCACCCCTTAGGCTTGAAGAGAAAAGCTGTCGATCAATGTGTGCTACCTGCTCTAACATATGCCAGTGAAACATGGACACTAACCTCACAATCAATACAAAAGCTACAAGTGGCGCAGAGAGCCGTGGAAAGATACATGCTCGGCATCACAAGACAAAATAGAATAGACCTGCGCATGGATGAGAGAACAAACGAAAGTATATGAAGCCATCAAGAGAATCAAAGAATTGAAATGGAAACGGTGCCAGTCACCTAGCAAGAAGACCTGATGTCAAGGTAGACCAAGGCAGTCCTAAAATAAAGGATCCCACTTGATCAGAAGCATCCACGAAAGATGGATCGATGACATCAGCAAGTATGTCGGGCCCAATTGGCAAAAGAAAGCTCAGGACCATATGGGTTGGAAACATGTAGAAGAGGCTGTCAGGGTTCCAAGTAAAAACCCCAACAAAAGAAGATTCCGAGGCTTGAGTTTCCTCAAAGTTCCATTTTATTAGAGGTGTCCTATTGGCACATCTGGGAAAACCCGAATCTGAAAGCTTCCAGGTTTTCCACACCCAAACGAAAGTTCAAGTCCCTGCCCAGCACCCACATGTCTGTCACATGGTCCAGTCAATGCACCGTCCCAGCTGGAGATGCCTCCCAGTCACACCATCGCAGCTGCAGGAACAGATGACCTTGACTTTCTGAGAAAGAATGTTATTATGGCTACATATCACCCATACGCTGTATAATCCCCCTTCCCAGTTTCCCACAGCATTAAATGTGGCACCCTGAAGGCCCAATGGAAAAGATAGCTTCCAGGCCTAACATCCATGGTCCAATTGGGCACCCTCCCAACTGGAGATGCCTGCCGGTCACACCATTACAGCTGCAAGGCAAGATGTCCTTGACTCTCTGAGAAAGGAATGCTATTTAGACTATTTCTCACCCATACTGCATATAATTCCTACTCCCAGTTTCCCACAGACTAAATGTGGGAAGCCTCAAGGCCCAACACAGGAGATGGCTTCCAGGCCTGACGCATAGATGAGCAAGAAATGGCCTTCTTTGCATAAACTATCAAGCCTGGAAGTTTTATTTATTTTATTTTAGGAAATTTATATTACCACCTGTTGACACAGTGTGACTCAAGGTGGCTTACAAGAATGTAAAAACCTCACATACAAAACAATAAGGCTTAAAAAAAGAGAATAATCATAATAAATTAATAAAATAATATCATAAAATAAGCACTTTTCCCCTCCGCCCCAGCGACAACACAACCCACAATGTGTTGACTCATGGCAACTGGACTTGAACTGACGCTAGTCTAGTCACTGGTCATTTGTTAAGTGAGTTTTGCCCCATTTTAGTCAGTGAACCTGGCTTCCCCGTTGACTTTGCTTGTCAGAAGGCTGCAAAGGGGGAATCACACAGCCCCAGGACATGGTGACCGTCATAAATATGAACCAGTCACCAAGCATCGGAATTTTGACCATGCTGCAACGATCGTCAGTGTGAAAAACAGTCATAAGTCACTTCTTTCAGTGCTGTTCTAACTTTGAACGGTCGCTAAATGAACCATTTAGTCACAGGACTGCCTGTGCTATCTTTATTATAAGAAGCAGGGATCATTAAAAAAAAGCGTGGGGGAGAGAGCCAGGAGGGAAAGAAATTAGAAAGACAGCAGGGGAAAATTAGGGCACATTAGAATACTCATTTATTAGGGTAGGGATTTTTCTTTTAAGTGCTGGTTCAATAGTACAATTGGCATGTCCAGAGAGCGTTTCCAGCCTATGAACATGAATTGAAGCAATACTGCATCTGCCCCGGTGCCTTATCTCAATTTAAACCCATTGCTTGTTTGCTTGCTTTGGGATTATATATATAAGAGGCTCAGTGGCTAAGAGGCTGAGCTTGTCGATCAGAAAGTTTGGCAGTTCGAATCCCTAGGGCCGCGTAACGGAGTGAGCTCCCGTTGCTTGTCCTAGCTTCTGCCAACCTAGCAGTTTGAAAGCACGTACAAAAAATGCAAGCAGAAAAATAGGAACCACCTTTGGTGGGAAGGAAACAGCTTTCTGTGCGCTTTCGGTGTTTAGTCCAGGGGTGAAATTCAGCAGGTTCTGACAGGTTCTGGAGAACCAGTAGTGGAAATTTTGAGTAGTTCGGAGAACCGGCAAATACCACCTTTGGCTTGCCCCAGAGTGGGGTGGGCATGGAGATTTTGCAATATCCTTCCCTCAGGAGTGGGAAGGGAATGGGGATTTTGCAGTATCCTTCCCCTGCCATGTTCACCAAGCCACGCCCACAGAACCAGTAGTAAAAAACATTGAATTTCATCACAGGTTTAGTTATACTGGCCACATGACCATGGAGACATCTTTGGACAGTGCTGGCTCTTCGGGTTTGAAACAGAGATGAGCACCGCCTCCTAGAGTCAGGAACAACTAGCACATATGTGCAAGGGGAACCTTTATCGTATGTATATAATGCTATACTTGGAATACTGCATTCAGTTTTGGTTGCTACGATGTTAAAAAAGATGAGACTCTAGAAAGAGGGCAGAGAATAGCAACAAAGATGATGAGGGGACTGGAGGCTAAAGCATATGAAGAACGGTTGCAGGAACTGGGTATGTCTAGTTTAATGAAAAAATGACTAAGGGAGACATGATAGCAGTCTTCCAATATCTCAGGGGTTGCCACAAAGAGGGAGTTAAATTATTCTCCAAAGCCCCTGAGGGTAGGACAAGAAACAATAGGTGGAAACTAATCAAGGAGAGAAGCAACTTAGAACTAGAAATTTCTTGACAGCTAGAACAATTACAGTGGAACAACTTGCCTCCAGAAGTTGTGAATGCTCCAACATGGGAAATTTTAAAGAAGATGTTGGATAACCATTTGTCTGAAGTAGTGTAGGGCCTGCCTAAGGCCATAGCAACATACCAGTTCAAACACGTATTACCATTCTAAATGAGAGTAGGGTAAAATACAATAGTTATAGGATAAAATACAATAGTTTAATACATTAACATAAACGACATAAAATTATATTTCTTTTTATCACCACTGCAATCTACCCTAGTCAGGCCTTTCTCAGCCTTTTGGCTAAGATCAAATGCAGTCTCTTTGGGACTCTAACTAGCACGGACCCTGCAGAGAACAGTGAGCTGGGAGGCGTGATGTTGGTTCGGTTTATTTTTTATTTTTTCCTTTTTGGAGAATCAACTGTTAATGAAAATAGATGCTGAAGGGCAGCTGGCTTAATTTTGAAACACAAAGCAGAGCCTGGTACCAACCTAATGGGTCATTATAACTTCATTTTTTTCTTCCCCAGTTTTCCATCCCCAAGATTTATGGTCAATATCCTGATAAGTGCCATCTGGAGCTGCCTGATTCGTGGGGTGCTGGGCCAGCCACCAGGGTTTCCATAGCATGCAGTGTATCTCACCAATTAGTCACTCCTGCAGATTTCAGCAGAAACTCAATTTCCCCATAACAAGGCATAATGAGAAATGTATTAGAATATTGACAGGGGAAAGCACTCAGTAGTTGAAGCTACTCCAATTGTTGTGGCCCGCCAAGGGTCAGTGGAGCTGGCAGCAAAGTCAGACACTGAGGAGGCTGGGGAGGAGCATGGGCCAGTCCTGGAGGCTGGGGAAGGCTCTGACGAGGAAGAGACGGGGCTGAGGCCATCTGGCAGTGATCAGCTGCCTACAGAGCTAGACATTGGTGAGACAGAGGAACAGCTGGAGCCTGTTCCCAGTGTGCACGTGCGCAGAGTTGCAAGAGGAAGGGAGCAGCTCAGAAATCAGGGTCAACGTGGGAGTAAAGCCACAGGTGGATGGTGAATGGCCCCTCTGATAGAAAATAAAAGAGGAGCGAAAGGGGAATGGGCTTTTGCAGGAAACAATTCATTCGTTTGATTTGTTTCAGGAGTGTGAAGATCTGTCCATGAATCTCAGAGACTCTGTGCCCAGACTTTCCTTGCACAGCCCCTCATTTGGAAAATATTGACAGGGCAGCTCTCCAAGCTAGATAAGGTCTGTGGTCATAAATATTCCTTTGAAAGACTGTTTGCCAGCCCTTGGCTGAATGTGAATGAGATGAATTCACATTTGTTTAATAAAAGGGCTTTTGTTGAGACCAGGACTCTGCCTCATGCTTTTTGGGGAAGCCTAAGACAGAACACCAATGGAGCCAATTGGGTCCATTTTTATGATGGGGTTCCCACTTGCGAAAACTGGAACCCCAAAAAGAAAAGAGGTCCAGGGTTGCAACCAGATCCAGAAAAGCATGGTGTTTGCTCAGGGGACTACTTCGATGTCAGGCATTACAACCAGTTGTAAATGCAAGCCAGTTGTTGAGAGCCTGAATTTGCAATCATGGGACTATGAGGGTGATACAACGGTGGTAAATGCAAGGAGTGGTCATAAGTGCAAGGACCGGGCTTTTTTCTAGCACTATTGTAATTTCAAAACCCGCCATCCTGGGCCCAACGTTTGGAAAGTCAGGCTCTGCCTGTCACAAGCCAGGACAAAGGGTGAGTGATGGAGGAGTAACACCTCCTTAAAAAGCCTTGGTCCACCTGGCCCGACTGGTAGCCCCTCGTAAGGGCCCCTTTCCACGGTTACAGGAGAAGATGGCCAACGGTTTGGAAGGCGGAAGAGGGCTCTACGCCCCAACAGCAGATAAAGCAGCAAAACCATCTTCTAGGAGAAGGGAAACTCCGATTACAAACCTCCAATGCCTTGTGGCTATATCCACTACTGGAAAAGGCTTCAGAAGTCAACCTTGGGGCAAAATCCGGAGCCAGAGTCCCGGAAGCAGTTCGTGACTATGTACAGCCACGTTCTGGTAACTCCTGCAACACAGCTGGAACCAATCGTATCGGCTCTGCCGTTCCATTGGACTATTTCAGCGAGGTGGAGAGGGGGGATCTGCTGCTTGGGTAACAGTCTATTCTCCATATTAATCTACCCAGGTCTCGTGCTCTGGAGAGGACACTCCAGCTTTGACCTCTTCCCAGAGCATGATATCATCACCTTTTGAGATTGAAGGATGCCAATGAATGTAATTTCAACCATGAAACAAATGGTCATAGGTTTAGGTCTACCAGTATGCAGGACAAGAGGAGAATGTGTGATGAAACCTAATTGACCGGGAAATTCTGGTGGCAAGACTTTGGTTGTTTGTAGAAGCAGAACAATTATTGCGTGGCATGCAAATATGTGTGTCTGGAGTCAGTAAACTCTGATAAAATACAACACACCTCTTTTGCTAGTCAAAAATCAGTTATACTCACATTCTATCACATGTGGGATGAACCATGCACCTGGTGCCTTCAACTGCAAACACATCTAATTCTTCTCTTAGATTTGATATCCAGTAATAGCAATAGCAATGTTCTCTCCTTGATTACTTTCCATTCTTTGCTTCTTGTTCTGCCTTTAGGTGCTTTGGTGCAATTCGTTAAAGAGTCAAAGATTGAAAAACAAAATTCAAATTCAATGGGGAAGCCAGATTCACTTAATCATTTGTGGTATTAAGAATGGCAGTGATTCACTGAACAACAGAGGCAAGGCAGGTCATAAAATGGGGCAAACCCACTTAACAAATTTCTCACTTAACAACAGACTACCTGTATTAACAAAGGTTGAAGTGTCCCGGAGACGTGTGATCAAGCAATCTTCCCTTGTTCTCTATTCTGCTTAGTAGTAACATATTAATTCTGCTTATTAGTAACTTATAACTATCACTAAGTGTTATATTTTATGATTCTTGATGAATGTATTTTATTTTTCTGAATATACACTGAGAGCATATGGTATGCACCAAAGACAATTCCTTGTGTGTCCAATCACACTTGGCCAATAAAGAATTCTGTTCTATTCTATTCATATTCTATTCATATTCTGTTTATATTCTTTTCTTTTCTATTCATATTCTATTCTATTCTATTCTATATCTGTTCTATTTCTGTTCTGTTCTATTTCTATTCTACTCTATTCTATTCCAGTTCTAATTTCTATTCTATTCTATTCTATTCTATTCTATTCCTAATTTCTATTCTATTCCAGTTCTAATTTCTATTCTATTCTATTCCAGTTCTAAATTCAATTCAATTCAATTCTATTCTCTCCTCTCCTCTCCTACCCTATCCTATTCTACTCCAGTTCTAATTTCTATCCTATCCTATCCCATCCTATCCTATCCTCCTGCACATAGTTCCCCCACCTGATTTTCAGATGGACCTCTGAGGCTCAGAGCTCCAATGTCAGCAAGAAACAGAGACAACACACAAATTAACAAAAGACAGCAGGAAGGGGCATTAAATCCAAGCAACATCCTACCTATTACTCTGGCAGGACTGTGGTGTGCGTGTTACAGAAAGAACAGCACATCCTTCCTGATTGAATTAGGAGCTTGATATTTGATCTCTGCCTTCCGCTGTCCATTCACGAACACACTAATTCACTCTCTTGCTTTGTGTGGGGAGAAGGGGAGGGGGAGGAGGAGGAGGGGAGTCTCTCCCACCCCATGGCGGTGGCATTTCCATCACCGGCTGCTTAAATATTCGCTCAGTGTGTCCGTCATTGGCAAATCCAATTCCGGTGGCGCAGGGAATTAATTGAGGGCATTCCACAGGAGCGGTTGGCCAGGCCACAAAATGAAAGTGGTAATTAACAAATGCTTTCCTGGGACGTGTGATCAAGAGTTTGATAAAGGAACCTCGATACGCAGCTCCGCTTGGAACCAGAGAGAAGCAATTCTGAATGTCCTGTTTGGTTGCCTTGCTTACAGGAAGTATTGGGGAAGCCAAGAAGTCCCATCGATGGTCAGGCTACATCTTACCTCTGGAGCGTGGCTGGTGGATCAGATGGGAAAACTTCCCGTGAGAACGTTAGATGGATTTCCGGTTGTGGGATGAATCTGGGACCTTCTTTCTGGAAGACAGCTGATCAACCCCTGAGATCTACTCCGGAGTCTCCTTCATTGCAAGGTGGAGAAGAACTTGAGAGGACTTCTAGAGTACAGTGAGTTGTTAGCATGTCATTCTACTCTTTTTGCTCCTCAAACTTCTGAAACCTGGTTGGCTTCTCTCTAAAGGTGTCCTCCTAACTTCTCCCTGTCCAAACGCCTTCCAATATTGTCAGGTGTTATTGTGAGTGCAGGTGCACCTGTGTCTCTTTTGAACTGCCTCCGACTTGGAGGGCTGTAAACAGTTTTCTGAAGCAAGGAGGGAGTACGGTGGGGGGAGGAAAGTGTCATTAATTATATCGTCTAATAAACACAGTTGGCTCTTTTCCCAGTTTACAAAACAATGTTCGTACCAGCCTGGGATACTGGTGTTTCTGTGTAATTATGTTTATATGGAAAGTTAATTTTTGTTTTCATAAATTGATTTGAGGCTTCTGGAAGCTATTTGGAGATAATTAACTTTGCACGCACAGATGTACCAACGAAGGGTGGTCTGTTCAACTTACGAGGTACTCTTTGAGTACAAAAGCCCTAAGGAGGGAAGATGATTGTGATGGGGGTGATTGTGGTGGTTTGCCCTCTGAACTCTCCCATTTTCAATTGTCCCCATGCTTTCAATGTGAATTCACACAGCCCATTAAGACACAATATGCAGTGAATTGTGGGAAACCAGTCATTGTAATTTACAGATTAACAGAGTTGGAAGGGACTTTGTAGGTCATCTAGTCCAACTCCCCTCCCCCAGCCACTCAAGCAGGAGACCCTACACCATTTCCGACAGATAGCAGTCCAATCTGTTCTTGAAAGCTTCCAGTGATGAAGCTCCCACAACTTCTGAAGGCAGCTTCTGTTCCATGGGTTGATTGTTCTCAATGTTTGAAAAATTTCTCCATATTTCTAGATTGAATCTCTCCTAGTTCAGTTTCCACCCATAATTCCTTGTCTGGCCTTCGGGTGCTTTGGGAAATAGCTTGACCCCTTCCTCTCTATGGCAGCCCTTCAAATATTGGAAGACTGCTATCCTGTCTCCCTTGGTCCTTCTCTTCACTAGACTAGCCTTGCCCAGTTCCTGCAACCGTTCTTCGTATGTTTTAGTCTCCAGTCCTGTAATCCTCTTGGTTTCTCTTCTCTGTACTCTTTCTAGAGTCTCCACATCTTTTTTATAGTGTGGTGACCAAAACTGGAGGCAGGATTCTAGGTGTGGTCTTACTTATACTACTCTATAGCTTAACATGTTGTACGAAATTGGCAATTGTGCCTAAAACTTGATTAATGAAAAGGGACATCATAATAACCTCGAGAAACACTTTGTAATGTTGTATGCCCCCAAATCTGTTGTAATAATGCTTGTTTCCAGACTAATTATTCTCAACTTTCTATTCTTTGGTTTACCGGGTTCATTTGGAGTGAGAAAGTATCTTTATTTCCCTCTGGCTGCTAAGCTTTCTGCCTTCTCCTCCTTCTTCACCATTGTTTTGACCTTCCTGAATGACTCGGGTGGGCTGTCCCATTTCACCTCATCAGGAATCTTTGTAGCAAAAGATATTGTAGGTAAGGCTGCATTTCTAATCAGATTTGGTGGCAAGGAACTACCCCGGAGAATAAGAGAGAGCAATTGAGGGCGAAGGTAGGCAAATGGAATTCAAATGAGCAAACTCAATCACAGTCAATGCACACAGAGTTCTGGAATTTTGGAATCATCTCCATATATAAAAATGGGTGCGTGTATGTGTGTTCTAGCATAACTCTGGAACGCCTTGAGCAATTTCAACCAAGCTTGGTCCACAGATGACTTACTCTCTGGAAACAACTACTGTGGGGGTAAGACACCCCTAACATCCCCTCTCTGTCTGTCTGTCTGTCTGTCTGTCTGTCTGTCTCTCTCTCTCTCTCTCTCTCTTTCACTCCCTCCCTCTCTCTCCCCCCTCTCTCCCTCTCTCTCCTCTTCCAGCATAACTCTGGAATGCCTGGGGTACTGAAATGAAAAGCCATGAATTATATCTATAGTGTCAAATCACAGTACTTTTGACAGTGATAGTGTGCATTTTGGATTCAAGTTCATGTGTGTGTGTGTGTGTGTGTGTGTGTGTGTGTGTGTGTGTTCCAGCATTGCTTTAACTTGACACTATACATATAATTCACTCCTTTTCCTATCTAATACAGGATTAACATAAATAAATACCTGGGCAAAGCCAGGTTATCAGCTAGTCCTGAATAAAATGCCATATGTTTCTAATTTGTCATTCCAGAATAACAGAGTTGGAAGGGACTTTGGAGGTCTTCTAATCCAACCCCCTGCTCAGTTATAGGAGACCCTATAACATTCCATACAAAGGGTTGTCCAATCTCTTCTTAAAAACCTCCAGTAATGGAGCTCTCAGAACCTCTGAAGGCAACTCTTAATTGTTCTCTCTGTCAGGAAATTTCTCCTTAGTTCTAGGTTGCTTCTCTCCTTGATTAGTTTCCATCCATTCCTTCTTGACCTGCCCTCAGGAGCTTTGGAGAATAGCTTGACTGCCTCTTCTTTATGACAACCCCTCAAATATTGGGACACTACTATCTTCTTGCCCCTAGTGCTCCTTTTCATTAAACTAGACATACCCAAATCCTGCAACTGTTCGTCATAAGTTTTAGCCTCCAGTCCCCTCATCATCTTTGTTGCTCTTCTCTGAACTCTGTTCTAGAGTCTCAACGTCTTTTTTACATCGTAGTGACCAAAACTGAATGCCGTATTCCAAGTGTGGCCTTACCAAGGCATTATAAAGCAGTATTAACAACTCACGTGATCTTGATTTTGTCCCTCTGTTAATGGAATTTAGGATTGCATTGGGTATTTTTGGCAGCTGCAGCACATGGCTGGCTCACATTTCGGTGACTGTCCATTTGGAGTTACTTCAGCTTTTTCAAGATTCCAATTGCTTGCTTGACAGGCAGTCTACAACCGGAATCTAAATGCCTAATATCTCAGCTAGATTTTTTGCAGCAGAGATTCTTCTCCATCGGACATTCTTGAGGTAGGAGATATCCAGAGGGTTAATGTAACACATGTTGCCCCAAAAATATGCCTTATTCAAACTGGAAGAATATCCCAAATGATGAAATGGGATGTTTTTTTAAGGGTGCCCGTTCTTAGAGATGCAGTGGTTCTGTGGCTAAGACGCTGAGCTTGTTGATCAGAAAGGTTGGCAGTTCAGCGGTTCGAACCCCTAGCGCCGCATAATGGAATGAGCTCCCGTTACTTGACCCAGCTTCTGCTAACCTAGCAGTTCAAAAGCATGTAAAAAACACAAGTAGAAAAATAGGAACCATCTTTGGTGAGATGGTAACAGCATTCCGTGTGCCTTAAGCATTGAGTCATGCCAGCCACATGACCACGGAGACATCTTTGGACAGCGCTGGCTCTTCGGCTTTGAAACAGAGAGAAGCACCACCCCCTAGAGTCGGGAACGACTAGCACATATCTGCAAAGGGAACTTTCACCTTTATTCTTAGCCCCCTCTTTGATCACTTGGCCACCAAGAACAATTCAGATCATCCTCAACTTACAACCATTCGTTCAGCCACCATTCAAGGTTACAAAATTTGGTTGCTTGGCAAACGGGGCTGTATTTTCAACAGTCGCAGCATCACAGAGTCCTGTGATGATCACTTGAGACCTTCCTAATGTCAGGATTCTAAGTAATAGACCCAGAGCAAGCAAAACTTCGAGCTAGGTAGATTCCTCAAAGAACAGCTTTATTGTATTTATTATATTGGCACAGATCTGGCGAAAACTGACTCTGAAGTTTCCCGCAGTTTTCACCGATTGAAAACCTAAAGTTTTTCCTCCTCCCCAAACAATCAGTCACATGGTCCAATCACGTTGCTGACTGGTTGCCTGGTGAAATCAATCCTCCTTCCTCAAGCCAGATGTGAGCACATCCTGTGGTTCCCAAGAGAAAACATTTTATTTTGGCAGCAAAACCCCAGCTATCTTTATTCCCCCCACTCCCAGAGGTCGTATTCTACCGGTTTGGACCAATTCGCCCGAACTGGTGGTGGAAATCGTGGGTGGCCCCACCCACCTGCCCCGGCTCTATGGCATCCCATTTAGTCTCTTTTTTTTAGCCAAAAGCGCATGCGTGGAAGGCTGAGCCTATACACACGCTCACATTCGCGAACTGGTAGGAAAAGTAAGTGAATACCACCCCTCCCACAGAGGTGGGTTGCTAATCTTTTTACTACTGGTTCAGGCGTGCTCATGTGCAACTCAGGCGTACGGGCATACCGGTGTCTGCTAGGAGCACCAGGTACCGTTCCGGTACGGTGCTCCGGAGGGCCCACCCGCCCGCCGGCTGTCCTTACCCGCTTCTGCACATGCGCATGGAGTGTTCGGTGCCTGTGCAATGCTCCACTGAGTCGCTGGAGCGTCCTGGGTGGTAAGTACACATGTGCACACTGCACGCAGGCTGCACATGTGCATGTGGTGTACTCCCGACCCCGTTGCACCATGCCACACTGAAGCTACAAGATGGTGTTAGTCAGGTCAGCATCCGTGTTGACCCCTAGCTTCCAACAAACAAAGTCAAAGGGTGAAAGACAGGTTTGCTTAACAACTCCATGATTCATGGAACAACGGTAGTCATTCTCTTAACTGTGGCCCGAAACGTTGTAAAATTAGGCCTGTTTCCCCCCTTAATAACCCCCTTGTTTAGCATTGTAAACTCTGGCCCCAACGATGGTTGTAAGTTGAGGATTCTGACCTTAAAGGACAAAAATGTAGGTTTCATAAATTCCCGCTGTCCATGCCTCTCCGTTTCAGAGCTGTCAATTTGCATTTTTTGCGCTCCGTGCCTCCCAGGCTGATTCCCTGGTTTACCATATCACGAGTTACATCCCTTACTCTAGTTGGGAAGGGAAGAAAAAAAATCTGCATATCAAAGGTGAGCTTGCTGGAACAATAGCCCTGGATGAGATCAGAAGCAACTTCTGGAAACTACTAGCAGTTGTTTCATCTGAATTTCATGTCACCGCAAAGAGACGAGCGTGTGTTATTTAGAAGCTTATTTCAAAGGCTCTGCCTTGCCTTCTTCGTTCCTTCCTTCAAGCATGCACAACACAGTGTGTCTTGCTCTATACATATGTATCTACTCTCCTTTTTTCCCCTCTGCCTGTCTCTCTCTCAAATACAGTCTTCCTCTGGTTGTGAGATCCCTTGGTGGTTGTTCACTTTGATTGTCAACTTCTGGCATTCCAGAAACAAAGGCAGACTGTTCCTTCATTTGGGCAGATTCTTCTCCAAAGGAGTTTTGCTTCAGGACCCTGTGAGGAGAGGCGTGAAGATGGAGGACAAATTCCATTTTTTCTCTTAAAGTTCTACGTTGGCAGAGTTCAGCCACTGCACCACCCAAAATGTATTTCTTGATTTCTTTTATTTTTGCAAATCGTATTTAGAGAGCCACCCATTGCACAATCAAGGGACTCTGGGCACCATTCAATATTTATTATCTGAAAAAGACCGTTCTCTAAATTTTGCAATGCTGGTTTGAGAGAGAGACAGAGACAGAGAAAGAGAGAGAAAGAGGGAGAGGGAGGGAGAGAGAGAGATGAGACACACACACACACACAAACAGAGAGAGAGAGAGAGAAACAGAGAGAAAGAGACAGACAGAGAGAGAGAAAGAAAGAAAGAGAGACAGAGAGACAGAGAGGGAGAGAGAGACACACACAGAGAGAAAGAGAGAGAGAGAAACAGAGATAGAGGCAGAGAGAAAGGAAGAAAGAAAGAGAGAGATACAGAGACAGAGAGAGAGACAGAGACAGAGAGAAAGAGACAGAGAGAGAGAAAGAGAGAGACACACAGAGAGAAATTATAGAACAACAGTTCTTATATTCATGAAAAGAATTTGGGGAAATGGTTGGTTAAATCTATGCATTAGGAAAAACATTGCAAATGGAATTGCAGCTGGGATAAATGAATACTAAAAAGGCCCCAAATATATTACAGATGGTTAAAGATAATTTTTGCCAATTGTGTTGGATTTGAAAAAAGAATCTGAAATAGACATCCATCCATAATCAGAAACTGAGAGCTTCTCTTTTCTCCCCTTCTTTTCTCTTTTCTCTTCTCTCTTTCTCTCTCTTCTCTCCTCTCCTCCCCTCCCCCTCCCCTCCCCTTCCCTATGTCAGCTATTTCAAGACCTTCTCATTCCCCAGCCCTTCCCCCAACAGACATAATAAGTCTTCTTGAAAAACACAATTTGACATGCTACGCCAGGCCTTATTGATAGATCTGATACAACTCAAGCTGTTCCTTCCAGTGAGTAGGGAGGGGACTGGTTTATCTCTCTTGAGCATTGATTTTCCTGTCCTTGTATTTGGGGAATTTATGGAACCCAATGAATGAAAGGACAAATTCGATTTCCAGGCCCTTGAAAGACTAAAGTGGTTAGTATTTTACATCCTTCCACCCTGCCTTTCACCGTAAAAAAGAGAAAGATGCCGGGCTACAGAAAGTGGTAAAAATAGAAAAAACATGGCCAGAGCATTATCCTCCCAGGGCTTTATGACATTAAGCAGATCTGACTTTCCTCTCTCTTTACAAATTGCAAACTTGTGGAAGGACTTTTTTAGAAAATCCTCCAATATCTGAGAACCAAAGCAGGACTGGTACGCAGGTAAACCAAAGATGGTTAAAATCTCTCGGTGGGTCAGGTCCTGCTCTGCAGCTTCCTCCACTTCCACTATGGCTTGGGAAGGGGAGTAAATCAGTGATGGGATTCACAATTTTTTTACTCCCGGTTCTCTGGTTGTGGCTTGGTGGGTGTGGCAGGGGAAAGGTGCTGTAAAATCTTCATTTCCACCCCAACCAAGGCCAAGGATACTGTAAGATTCCCATTCCCTCCTCACCCCACTAACCTGCTTTCCAGCTCCATTCTCCTGTGCAAGGCAACAGAAGAAGACCCAGACGATCAGCTGGGACTCGGGAGGCAGCGAATAGATGGGGCGGGGCCAGCCAGAGGTGGCATATGGCGGTTCTCTGAACTACTCAAAGGTTCTGCTACCGGTTCTCCAGAGCTGGCCAGAACTGGCTGAATACCACCTCTGGAGTAGATGGTCTCTACCAGGGGTGGGTTGCTACCAGCATTACTACCGGTTCGGCATGCAATGCGCATTTACACCTAAAAATGTCTACGCATGCGCAGAATGTTAGAAAAGGGAAAAAAATAACATTTCTGCAATGGAGATTGTTCTGCACATGCACAGAACCAAAAATAAAGATGGCCTCACCGACAAGAAAACCAGTTCGGGTGTGTGGGCAGCTGGGTTACTATCTAGTTGGCCGAACCGGTAGGAACAAACCTCTGGTCTCGGCATAAATTGCCGAACTATCCCCTGTGACTCCTTCCATGGCTTTCTTGTCTTCTTCCACCTTCCTGAGTCTTCACGCTGCCTGCTTTTGGGTGGACGATCGGGGCTCAGGACCCCGAACAGCACCCCAGAGTTTGGGGGAGCTGGTTGAGTTTTTAAAGAGGATTCGGGTTAATGTCAGAGTTCCAAGTGACACCCCCAACGAAAGAAGACTCCAAGGCTCGAGTTTCCTCAAAGTTCCATTTTATTAGAGGTGTCCTATTGGCACATCTGGGAAAACCCGAATCTGAAAGCTTCCAGGTTTTCCGCACCCAAATGAAAGTTCAAGTCCCTGCCCAGCACCCACATGTCCATCACATGGTCCAATCAGGCACCATCCAAAACTGGAGAGGCCTCCCAGTCACACCATCGCAGCTGCAGGTACAGATGACCTTGACTTTCTGAGAAAGAATGTTATTATGGCTACATATCACCCATACGCTGTATAATCCCCTTTCCCAGTTTCCCACAGCATTAAATGTGGCACCCTGAGGGCCCAATGGAAAAGATGGCTTCCAGGCCTAACATCCATGGCATGGGGAGCACCCTCTTGATCCCGTCAAAATGGAAACAGTGTTGCCCTTGTCCCCTCCCGACCTCCTGCTTAAGAACGAAGTGATAATAGGAGTGTTACGATTAAATTATGTTCATGTGCAAATATGTACCGATTTCAATCTAAAGAGCACTCTACGGTTTCCTCTGCAAAGCTGTATAAACAGTAGTAATCTGTACCACAGTGGGCCTCTTTAGTCCTCGGCCACATTTAAATCTATCAAGCTGGGAGGCTGTTCTCATTTCGATACCTCCACTTCAGAATAGAAAAGTGCTTCTCTGGGGAATGGGAAATTGTGATTAACAATGGACACGATACCAACGTGGTGTTTTATGGCAGAAATCAGATGCCTCCTGTTTCTCTCCCTCCTCCCATTATCCCTTTGTCAAGGGGACAAGCTCCGACGATCACCAACGATTTGTTCGTTGTCAGTTGCCTCTTTCATTCAAGCCCAAAAATGGAACTAGCAGTTGCTCATCTGGTTTGTGTTTTGAAAGAAGAAAAAGTCCCTTGGGGCCACCAGTGCTGTTTGGAGATATTTTTTCTTAGTGGATGGATGCCAACATCCAGAGACGAATACTGAAGGAATATCAGCCTCTGGTTTTATCCTGGCCTATGAGCATAATAAAGAGGGATGTGGTAGCTCAGTGGCTACGACGCTGAGCTTGTCGATCAGAAAGGTCAGCAATTCGAATCCCTAGCGCCGCGTAACAGAGTGAGCTCCTGTGACTTGTCCCACCTTCTGCCAACCTAGTTTGAAAGCACTTAAAATGCAAGTAGAAAAATAGGGACCACCTTTGGTGGGAAGGGAACAGCATTCCGTGCACTCTTGGTGTTTAGTCATGTCAGCCACATGACCACAGAGACATCTTCAGACAGCGCTGGCTCTTCGGCTTTGAAATGGAGATGAGCAGCACCCCCTAGAGTCGGGAACAACTAGCACATATGTGCAGGGGAACTTTTACCTTATGAGCATAATAAAGAATTGAATGATTGATTGTCTCTAGAGATTCTCAGTCATCCAGGTCATGGTTGTCCCATATTTTTTTTCTTGTTTTCCTCCCCAAAAGCTAAGTGCGTCTTATACTTTGGAGCGTCTTATACTCCCAAAAATATGGTATATTTGTTTAGCTCAAGACTGACCAGAAATAATCAGTGCAATCGCTTCTCTAGAATCTTTCAGGACTCTGGCTCCACCACCCTGCCCTGACCTCTGAAGAGAAGATTCCCATGGGATCCTTGCATAATAATAATCTTTTTTTAAAAAAATGGATGCAACTGGGGAAGTTTCAGCATGGTTAAAGAATATAACCGAGATCGCCCTTTCTATCATATGCTACATTCAAGGAAGCTCAACACCACCACCAAGAGACGTCACGAAGAATTCTCCAGGCTCAGAGAATAAGGTTGAAAACCAGAAGCTTCTTTTCAGGGAAGGAAAACCCACAAGAGAAATTTGTAAGTTGGGTTTCAGTGTAGTGTTACTATTGATCAGGCGGTTTGCCCTATCAGGACTGGTGGGATTATCAACCCAGAGTAGCAATCAGACAGTAAATAATGGTCTAATTAAGAAGCCACCAAGAACATTCCCACCAACACAGAAAGGACAAGTTACTAGGATATTTAAAAAGGGCAAACTTCACTCCCTTCTAGCCCTGATGATGTTATCTAGTTGGGTAACAAAATGTCTGCAAGAGAGAGAGAATCAAGGACCCCATAGTTCTTGTTCTCCTCCCCCTCCTCCTCCTCCTCCTCCTCCTCCTCCTCCTCCTCCTCCACCACCACCACCACCACCACCATCACCACCACCACCAACCCCACTTACTTCTAACATTGCTGATGTTACCTAGTTAGGTAACAAAATGCCTGCAAGAAAGAGCATCAAGGATCCCACAGCCCTCCTCCTCCTCTAACCCAACTTACTTCTAGCACTGATGAGGTTACCTACTTGGGTAACAAAATGTTTACAAGAGAGAGCATCAAGGATCCCACAGTCCTCCTCCTCCTCCTCCTCCTCCTCCTCCTCTTCCAACCCCACTTACGTAGCACTGATGACATTACCTAGTTGGGTAACAAAAATGCCTGCATGAAAGAGCATCTCCCCAGCTTCCTCCCATGTTAAACAAAGAAGCAGGTTAATCAAATTTTCTTTTATCTTGCCCGTTGTGTAATTAAAACCACAACAAATGGTGCAGTTGACATTTTTACATCTAATTGTGCCTAATGAAACATTAAGGACAATTAAAAGCAGCTCCTCTTCCGCCCTGCAGGTTATTATAGGCTGACAAAGAGCTGTCATTGGCTTAGTTGGTTAGGGTTTGTTAATTATATTAAGAGTTGATCACAGTTTCCGGCTGGAAATGTGTGTTCCCATCTTGGCCCCTGAAATGTTTTTAGATGTTTTAGAGCAGGGTTTTTTTTCTCAGCCTTGGTGACTTTAGGAGTTGCTTCGAAGAGCCAGCGCTGTCCAAAGACGTCTCTGTGGTCATGTGGCCGGCACCGAAGGCACATGGAAAGCTGTTATCTTCCTATCAAAGGTGGTTCCTATTTTTCTACTTGCATTTTTAAGTGCTTTTGAACTGCTAGGTTGGCAGAAGCTGGGACAAGTAACGGGAGCTCACTCCGTTAGTCAGCGCTAGGGATTTGAACCGCCGAACTGCCGGCTTTTCTTTCTACAAGCTGAGCGACTTAGCCACTGAGCCACCGCGTCCCTCAATAATTTAATAAATAATAATAAAGATGTGTGGATTTCAACTCCCCGAATTCTTCAAAAGGGAAGACAAGATAGAGGATCACGGTCCAGAGATTCTCTGCAGATTTACATTTTCCAACTGTCAGTCCCAAAGGATCGGGACCATATGTTAAGTTGCTGCTCAAGATTGATTGCTCAAGCATACAGACAAGAATTGGAAAAGCCACCTGGGAAAAGCCAAGAGAAATCATCCATTAAAAAACCATAAAAAAGCAAAAATTAGAATATTTTGGACATGTGATGCGACACCCAGAAAAATATGGCATCCTTCACTTAATCCTCTCCAAGGAAAGATTGAAGGCAAATGAGGTCCAGGCAGAAGAAGAACATCATGGCTTCAAAATCAAAGGGACCAGTTTGGACAAAACTCAGCAGCCCTTTTTCATGCGGCTGTTGACCAAAATAGGATCGCCGACATGATTGCCAACGTCCCATGACGGATATGGCAGAAGAAGGAGACTATGGACAAGAATCCAGTCAACCAAAGTTCAGTGTGAAAGCTGTGCCAGCTAAGGGTCAGTGGAATTCAAGAGGGGTAGGACTTGGACTTTGCAACAATGTAATGATTCTAGGCTAATGACTTGCTTAATTCCGCCCCTCAGTTCTACCTGATCCTCTTCTACTCATACTGAACTGGGTCCTGCTGGGAGTAGAACAACTTACCTTAATGGATAGGATGAACCTTACTTGTTTTCCCAAGAGAAAAGGCTCCTGAGAATCCATCTTGGAGTTATAATGTCCATTTATACCAGAGTCCTCACAAGATGCGAGCTGTTCCACGGGTTAATTGTTCTCACTGTTTCTCCTTAGTTCTAGGTTGCTTCTCTTCTTGATTAGTTTCCATCTGTGGTTTCTTGTATTGCTTTGCAGAATAGGTTGACTCCCCCCCTCTTCTTCTTTCTGGCAGCCCCTCAAATGCTAGAATACTGCTATCATGTCTCCCCTAGTCCTTCTTTTCTTTAGACCACCCAAAGCCAAATCCAGCAACCGTTCTTCCTATGTTTTCATCTCCAGTCCCCTTAATCATCCTGGTTGCTCTTCTTTGCACTTATTCCAAAGTCTCACCATCATATTTTTTTTTAGTAATGTGGTGACCAAAACTAGATGCCTCCTCACACAGTTCAGTGTTCCTTTTTAATGTAAGTTTTTTTTTTGTCTAGCCCATCATTTCCTCTCTTTTTTGATGAGCGCATCCCACTTTTTCCAAGAAGACCTTCCCTTAGAGTAGAGTAGAATCCTAGGGCTGGAAGGCACCATGGAGGTCTTCTAGTCCAACCTCCCACTTAAGGCAGGAGTCCAGAGTTTTCCGTTCATACAGTCAAGGAAGGTAGGTGTCTCTTCCTTCACTCATGTATCTGCTTTCCTTTTCCATGACTTCCACTTGTGCTTCTTCCTATTGCCAAGTTGAGTTTTACTACTTAGTTGCCTCTCTGATTCCTTCCTCGAGGGCTAAGTTCTGGTATAATCAGTCTTCAGTCCTGTATCTGCCTTTCGGTGCCTCCTAGCTGCCAAGCAAATGCTTTCATTTCATGATTTTATTTCAGAGTATCAGTCTTTTTTTGCCAATTTTTAAAAATTCTTTTACATACCACTGTAAGTATACATTCACATAATTATTCTTCTTCTTTACATTTGTCATTCCTATACATTTGTTATTCCATTTAATATACAGTTTGGGTTGCTTTATTTACCATCCCTTCCACCTGTTGCAACACCACCTTATTTTCCCTTTCTTTTCTCCCTCCCTCCCTTTCTCTACTTCCTTCTTTCCTCCTCTCCTTCCCCTTCCTTCTTCCCTTATCTCTCCCCTACTCCTACTCTTCCTCTTCCCCTTCCTACACTCTCTCCTTCTCTTTCTCTCCCTTCCACCCTCCTCTCCTTGCCTCCTTCTTCTTTCCCTCCTCTCATCCTCTCCTCCTCTCTCCCTTTCTCTTTCTGTTGTTATAGGGATCTTTTTCAAATCTCAGTTTATGTTTTCTTGGGATGGTATTTCCGCAAACCCAAATATAGTTTAGTATCATTTCTTATCCCCTTACCAGGCTTGAAGTTTCGCTAACACTTCAAAACTCACAACCACATCACCACCTTTGGGGAAAAAAGAGTTTTTATTCCCCCCATCAAATGGTTAGTCTTAAATTACAACCTTCACTCAGCTGTGGTGACACCCCATCCAGATTCTTCTGGAGAGAACCGGCGTTATTTTTCCCCTTCAAAAAGAAAGAAAGAAGTACTTTTATGGCAGCTTGTCAGCTCTCCCCATCTCTGGCAGAAATGACTTTTGTTTAAATCTTGGTAAAAGATGTGACTATTAAGCGAACCCTCTGGAGATGGTTGGGAGAGAAAGGAGAATGATGAATGGCACAATGCTGCCTCGGCACCTTCCCTGTCTAATTTTTCAACGGCTGGTTTTTGGGAAGATGCTGCTTGTTGGAAGCGTCTCCATTCATCACCCTGTTAAGCAGAGGGGTGGGGGGAGAAACAGAGTTGGTGGAGATGCCTACATCCTTTTGTGTTCCCCCGCATCCTCTCTGGCAGAGGTTAGGCTGCAACTGTGAGAAACACGAGGAGTTCCCTTGGATTCTCCGGCTGTGTAATTAGCCCTTTTGTTTGCCTGTGTGACAAATCCTTGGCGCAGATTTCGTACACCAGCCGGAACCACCGTCTTCTTAAAAGCAGGTGGCATCCCAAGGTTGGGAAGTCAAGTCTGCTCCGAGGAGGTAGAAGGAGGAGATGGGGGGAGGGAAACCATCACCTTGGCAGCAACTGCTGGAATGTCAAAGCTGCAGCAGCTGCCAAAAAAGCCAACACAGTTTTAGTCTGCATCAACATAAGGATAGAATCAAGATCCCGTGAAGTGTTAATACCACTTTATAAGGCCTTGGTAAGGCCACACTTGAATCCTGCATCCAATTTTGGTCACTACGATGTAAAAAATATGTGGAGACTCTAGAAAGAGTGCAGAGAAGAGCAACAAAGAAGATTAGGGGACTGGAAGCTAAAACATATGAAGAACGTTTGCAGGAACTAGGTAGATCTAGTTTAATGAAAAGAAGGACTAGGGGAGACATGATAGCAGTCTTCCAATATCTCAGGGGCTGCCACAAAGAAGAGGGAGTCAAGCTATTCTCCAAAGCACCTAAGGGCAGGACAAGAAGCAATGGGTGGAAACTAATCACAGAAGCAACTTAGAACAAAGGAGAAATTTCCTGAGAGTGAGAACAAATAATCAGCAGAATAACTTGCCTCCAGAAGTTCTGAATGCTCCAACACTGGACATTTTTAAGAAGATGTTGGATATTAGCGGTGGGATTCAAAAGTTTTTACTACCAGTTCTGTGGGGCATAGCTTTGCGGGTGTGGCAGGGGAATGTTACTGCAAAATCCCCATTCCCTCCTGATCAGCTGGGGCTCAGGAGGCAGAGAATAGATGTGGGTGGGGCCAGTGAGAGGTGGTATTTACCGGTTCTCCAAACTACTCAAAATTACCGCTACCGGTTCAACAGAACTGTTCATAACCTGCTGAATACCACCTCTGTTGGATATCCATTTCTTTGAAGTAGTGTAGGGTTTCCTGCCTAAGCAGGGGGTTGGACTAGAAGACCTTCAAGGTCCCTCCCAACTCTGTGATTCTATGAAACTCTGCAACTTCTCCCAGGATTGTCTTAACAGCATTATGGGCCCTGGGCAAATCAGTGTCTTGGGGCCCCTATGGCAACTAATCAGAGGAAGAAAAATGTAAATGGTCAATAAAAGTGAAACATATATTTATTTGATTGGCACTTGCATCAAAATCGGTGTTGAAACATTTAAAACAACTAATCAACGTGATAAACATCTGACCAATACACGAGGTTTGAAAAACACAATAATACTCAGTAATCCATACAGTTGCTGTTTTTTTTATGATACAAGGTGCATTGAAGGATTGACATTGTGTATGGATTGAGATTAGTATGGGGCCCCTGTGCTCATTGGCCCCACGCATTAAGACAGCCTTGCCTTCTCCCTGAGATTCTCCTTCAGTCAATCATTGCAAATGTTTGAAAAATCAGCGGGTGGGAAGCCAACCAAATCTCCACCCAGCCATGAATTGTTATCCTTAGAAGTTGTAATTACTAACTTATCTGTTCAACCTAGAATTATGGAGAGATTTCCTGACATGGAGAACAATTAATCAGTGGAACAGCTTGCCTCCGGACGTTGTCAGTACTCCATCACTGGAGGCTTTTAAGAAAAGGCTGGACAGCCATTTGTCTGTCATGGTGAACGGTCTCCTGCTTGAGCAGGGGGTTGGACTAGAGCAGTGGTTCCCAAACTTGGCAACTTTAAGACTTCTGGGAGTTGAAGTCCACAAGTTGCCAAGTTTGGGAACCACTGGACTAGAGGACCTGTGAGGTCCTTTCCAATTCTGTTATTCTGTTATCTTTCTTGGCTGTTAGAAAGGGACTCTCAGCTTTTCATATCAGTCTTGATCGTGATTCTACCACTACAAAGAAGGGACTGGAGGCTAAAACATATGAAGAACGGTTGCAGAAACTATCTTGTTTTGATGAAAAGAAGGCCAAGGGGTGACATAGTCTTCCAAAATTTGAGAGCATGTCACAAAGAAGAGGGGGTCAATCCATTCCCCAAAGAATCTGAAGACAGAACAAGAAGCAATGGGGGGAAACTAATCAAGGAGAGAAACAACCAGGAACTAAGGAGAAACTTCCTGACAGTGAGGACAATTAACCAGTGGAATGGATTGCCACCAACAGATTGCTTCCATCACTGGAAGATTTCAAGAAGTGATTGTACAGCCATTTGTCGGAATGGTATATGGACTCCTGCTTTAGCAGGGGGTAGGACTAGAAGATCTCCAAGGTCCCTTATAACTGAGACTCTAGAAAGAGTGCAGAGAAGAGCAACAAAGATGACTACGGGACTGGAGGCTAAAACATATGAAGAACAGTTGCAGGAACTGGGGATGTCTACTTTGATGAAATGAAGGACTAGGGGAGACATGATAGCAGTGTTCCAATATCTCAGGGGTTGCCACAAAGAAGAGGGAGTCAAACTATTCTCAAAAGCTCCTGAGGGTAGAACAAGAAGCAATGGATGGAAACTAATCAAGGAGAGAAGCAACTTAGAACTAAGGAGAAATTTTATAACATTTAGAACAATTAATCAGTGGAACAACTTGCCTCCAGAAGTTGTGGATGCTCCAACACTGGAAGTTTTTAAGAAGAGGTTGGACAATTATTTGTCTGAAGTGGTGTAGGATTTCCTGACTAAGCAGGGGGTTGGACTAGAAGACCTCCAAGGTCCCTTCCAACTCTGTTATTCTATTCTAATCTATTCCATTCGATTCCATTCTATTCTATTCTTTCACATTGCTTCTTGGTGAGGACATGATAGTGATCCTTTCCTCATCCATCAACTCTCTCCCCCTTCACCCACTCCTCATTTCCCTGCATTCTTCAAATCCTTCAGCTATCTATGTTTTGATTCCATTCCCGAATGCCTTTTGATCTGGCCTATCTTCCATCAATCGCTTGTAAATCCTCCCCGTGATAGAGATTAGAGAAGGAATGAGTGATGGAGGCTATCAGTAAGTTTGTGTTTGTGGGGGATAATTTCACTCTTGATAACAGCACCAGTGATACAGATGGACATTTGGAGGCTTCATCCCTACCTTGTCTCCCAGGTGAGAGAAGGATCTCTTTGGAGAAAATGGAGGTGGAACTGAAGAGGCAATCAACAGTTTCTTTGCTTGGCAAATTACCCCAGTGGCTGCATGCTGGGTCCAGCCTCTTCTGGTGAGCCATGAGTACTTGCAATAAGAGGTTATTTTCAAGAGCTTCCAAGCTTCTTCTCTGACAACATTGTACTGCTAACTAGGGCATACAAAACCTTTGCCAGATCAATTCTCGAATACAGCTCATCCGCCTGGAATGCACACTATATAGTGGACATTAATATGATCCAGTTTTGGTCACCACACTACAAAAAAGATGTTGAGAGTCTAGAAAGAGTGCAAAGAAGAGCAACCAAGATGATGAGGGGACTGGAGGCTAAAACATACGAAGAACAGTTACAGGAACTAGGCATGGCTATTCTAGTGAAGAGAAGGACCAGGGGAGACATGAGAGCAATCTTCCAATATTGGAGGGGCTGCCACAGAGAGGAGAGGGTCAAGCTATTTTCCAAGGCAACTGAAGTCCAGACAAGGAATAATGGATGGAAACTGATCAAGGAGAGATTCAACCTAGAATTAAGGAGACATTTTCTGATAGTGAGAACAATCAACTTATGGAACAGAAGTTGCCTTCTGAAGTTGTAGGAACTTCATCATTGGAGGCTTTCAAGAAGAGACTGGACTGCCATCTGTCAGAAATGGTGTAGAGTCTCCTGTTCGGGTGGGGGGTTGTTCTAGCTGACCTACAAGCCTCCTTCCAACTTCTGCCCCACACTGTGGGCTCATATTTAAGTGGTTGTCCACTAAGGCTCCAAGATCCTTCTCACAGTATAAGTATTCAGGTGTGACATTCAAGACTCATAAAAATGATTACCCGTTTTGCTAACCTGAGCACAGAGAATGAGGCAGACAGTTATTAACTTTGCCAACTAACATAGCATGTCTGAAAACCACTGCCAACTAATACATTTTGAAAGTCGTACTTGCTCCCTTGATCTATTTTCTGCATTCTGGTGACGCCAACTATACCAATACTGCTGTTTCATGACTTAAGACTCTAACTGATCCCTAAATTATAGTCCTACATTATGACAGTTGTCAAATGGGTCACCTCATGACCGGATCCAGTTTTATGACGTTTTTTTTTTGCAGTGGTTATAAAGTGGATGCCACAGTCGTTAACCACACACTGTGGTTTTTTAAACAAACTCATTGTTTCCCGGAAGTAAAACTGGAAGTAAATGCCGGTTTCTAGCTAAACCATCATAAATCGAGGTCATGATCACGGGGTTCTAAAAATGTGGGTTGAGAAAACATTCTCCCCCACCTCTCCAGGCTTCAGGAAAAAACCCTGGAGGAGGAGAGAGGGTAAGAAAGGAGGAGCGGGGGGGGGGAGAGAGGGGACGAAGAAAAGAAGAAGGAGAGGAGGAAAGAAGAAGGCAGAGAAGGGAGGTTGAGAAGAAGGAAGGAGTAAGGTTGTTGCAAAACAAGATGGAGGTGCGGGATGGCAAGAAAGTGACCCCCAACTCTGTTTTCTACATTTGTAAGACGCTAGGGATAAATGTTAATAGTACTTGCAAGAATGTATATTTTTTGTGAATGCATTTGAAAGGGAAAAAAAATGAAAAACTTTATGCAAGGAAAGTCTCTGGAGCCTGGGGGGATGGAAAATCCCACCCCCAAGTGGGGTCGTCACCTTTTGGCACACCTTTAGAAAAAGGTTAGCCATCACTGCCTTAGGCTATGGTCTGCATTTCTCTCCCAATTGTTCCCTTTATATTTATTTACCTTTATTCACAGGGAAGGCAGTCTTGGAAAAAGCTCGGCTCTCTTTCTTGGTGGGGCTCCAGGTGCCTGGACTCCCTGCTTTGATGCCCCCACCCCCCCACCCCCCACGACAAGGCAGCCCAGCAGGGAATCCATCCACCCTTCGTTCTGGAGATAATTCATGCATGGTGATTTCTTTTTTTCTCCCCCATTTTCCCGGGGACTGTGATTAGTTTGCAAGTCAGAGAGGAGAATAATCACCTCAAGATGGTGCACAGCTGCTCCAGCCCTCTTTCATTACGGGCGCTGCACAGCTGACTTGCTCTGATTGCTGGTGATTTTCTCAATTACGGATCAGAGAGGGGGGAAAATGGGGTGGAAGAGTTGCAGATGTCACTCATTGAACCAGAGCTTCGTGTCTTGGGGTGATGGGCCCCATGGAGGTGGGGGGCTTGGAGATGTCTAGTGCAATCCACTCCAGTTACAACTCAGTCATCTGCTGAGCCACTATAGGTTGTTGAGTTGCCCCACTGTTTTCACTGGGCAAATCTTCCCATTTTGCTTTAGAACAAGGTATCTCCATTTTGAATCCTGGGAGTTGAAGTCCATACAGATAGACCTTCATTTACAACCGATCACTCAGTTCGAAGTTATGACAGACCCCCCCAAAAAAGGAACTCATAACCCAGATTTCCAAATGGGTGGCCTTCAGCACCCAGAATCCCCCAGCCAGAATCCCTATGGCTAAGAATTCTGGGAGTTGAAATCCATATAGGTATTCTGACCCAGGCTTCCTTAACAAGCATGAAGCAGAGTCTTATTCCGGACAAAACCTCTTTTAATTACACGACTGTGAATTCCTTTCATTCACAGTCAATAGTCTTTCCGAGGAATGTTTATCCACACGCATCTTATCTCATTTGGAGAGCTGCCAGATAACTAGTTTCCAAATGCAGGGCAAGGCAACACTTGACACACGGTCTCTTATAGTCACAAACAGAACTTTCCACTTTTGATACGACCGAATAAACAAATTGTTTCCTGCAAAAGCCCCCTCCCCATTCGCTCCTCTTTTGTTTCCTATGAGAGGGGCCAAGCACCTCCAAGGTGTGGCTTTACTCCCAAGCTGTCTCTGCTTCCTTAATTGTCTTTTGGAAGCTCTGCGCATGCGCACACTGGGAACAGGCTCCAGTTGTTCCTCTGCCTCACTGCTGTCTAGCTCCCTCTCTGCCTCTGGTGCGGAGCGCTTGTCTGAGCTTCCCTCAGTCCCCAGGACTGGCCCACATTCCTCCCCAACCTCCTCACTGTCTGACTCTGCTGCCAGCTCCCCTGGCCACCAGCGGGCCATAACAGCGCCCCAAAACAGCACCCCAAAACTATTTGCCAGGGTGTGGAGACATACATATCAGTGCAAGAACTTCCTTCCTTCCTAATTAATAGTAAAATGCTACTACATATCTCTGAATGGGTAACTCCATTTTGAATTTAAAACTGGCAGGATCCCAAGCTAATTAGATCCAAGATTCTGTTTTGAAGCTGTTCTCCTCTGTGTTAATGGGATAGCAAATCCCTAGCTACTTCTTCACTGCCATTAGTTCAATTTGCCAAACAGTCTTGTCTTGGAAAGTAATTAAATAGACCTTAGTTCTTTTAATTACCATTTGCCTCTTGATAGAGGTTCAAAAAAAAAAAGACAACGCGATGCAAAGGACATTGAAAAATACACGTTCCAAAAAGGTGCCCATAACTTGGCTGAAATGCAAGGAGAGAGGTTGATCCATCAGCATGACAATGAACTCCAAAATCTGTCTGAAGTTACCCAGGAATGGAGACAAAGGAATATGGGTCAGCTTGGATGAATGCAAGAAATATATCAAATTTCAGAACAACCAGGAGCAGAATTGTGCTACACAATTGTCAGAATGGTTATGCAATTGGCAATTCCAAATCTCAACTAATAAATGTTCTGTCCTACACATTGGTGACAAAAATCAGAACATCAAATAGAAGCTGAACCGATACGACCTTGTAGATGATCCTCACTCTGTCAAGGGCTTAGGAATACCTATCTCAAACGATCTAAGCCCTGGAGCTCACTGTAACAGCATTGCCAAAAAGGAATGAGTTGTTAACCTAATTTTGCAAAGCTTCTTCTGCTAGGGTATACAAAACCTTTGCCAGACCAATTCTCGAATACAGCTCGTCTGCCTGGAATCCACACTGTATATCAGACATTAACACAATTGAACACGTCCAGAGATATTTCACGAGAAGTCCTCTACTCCTCTGTTCACAATAGAATCCCTTACGACACCAGGGCTGAAATTTTGGGCTGGGACAACCTGGAACTACACCAGCTATGATCTGACCTAAGCATAGTACACAAAATTGTCTGCTACAACATCCTACCTGTCAACGACTTCTTCAGCTTCAACCTCAATAATACATGAGCAAACAATCAAGATGAACTGCTCCAAACTCAATTGCAGAAAATACAACTTCAGCAACAGAGTGGTCAACGCCTGGAATGCTCTACCCGACTCCATTGTTATATCCTCAACCTCTCACAGCTTCAACCTCAAACTGTCTACTGTGGACCTCACCCCATTCCTAAGAAGTCCGTAATGGGGGCGTGCATAAGCCTACCTCCCTGTCCTACTGTCTCCATTTACTTATACTCATTCCTTGTTCATGTCCATGTTCATACTTATACCTGTTACCTTGTACATGTTCGACAAAATAAATAAATAAAAATAAATGATAAATAAACAATTGATAAGAATTAGGATGTGGAACATTTGGGTGATCGAGAGGTCTGTTTAATACAATACAATAGCAGAGTTGGAAGGGACCTTGGACCTTAACCACTGATTAATTGTTCTCACTGTCAGGAAATTTCTCCTTAGTTCTAAGTTGCTTCTTTCCTTGATTAGTTTCCACCCATTGGTTCTTGTCCTGCCCTCAGGTGCTTTGGAGAATAGCTTGACTCCCTCTTCTTTGTGGCAACCCCTGAGATATTGGAACACCGCTATCATGTCTCCCTTAATTCTTCTCTTCACTAGACTAGCCATGCCCAGTTCCAGCAACCGTTCTTCCTATGTTTTGTCCTCCAGTCCCCTAATCACCTTTGTTGCTCTTCTCTGCACTCTTTCTAGAACCTCAACATCCAACCCATGAAGGCAGGACAAGAAACAATGGATGGAAACTAATCAAGGAGAGAAGCAACCTAGAATTAAGGAGACATTTCCTGACAGTGAGAACAATTAACCTGTAGAGCAACTTGCCTCCAGAAGTTGCGAATGCTCCAACATTGAACGTTTTTAAAAGGAGATTAGACAACCACTCATCTGGAATGGTATAGGGTCTCCTGCCAAAGCAGGGGGTTGGGCTAGAAGACCTCCAAGATCCCACCCAACTCTAGATCAACCCAACTCTAGATCAGAATTCTGTTATTCTGATCTAGGGGTCCTTGGTGCTCTTTGAACTTGATGGTTTTCTTGCAGATGTTTCATGACCCAACTAGATAAATCCTCAGTGCTACAAGGGATCTTGGCTTTGGCTTGAGATCAGCTAAAGTCAACAAACTTTACCACTAGCTTGTGATTTCATGCTAAGACTCAGCCAAAATTAGTTCCAGAACTGCAGTGTATTACGTCTTGAATCGCTCAGGGGGGGGGGGGGATAACGTGAGACATGACTGACGGATGCTTCGTGGACAAAAGAAAGCTGGGAGTTGTAGTCCTCAGAGAAAGAGATAATCCCCATGCCCCTGACACAACAGAATCCTGTAATCCCTCAGAAAAATGACAAAAAACAGAGAAGGAGAAGAGAGAGAGAGAGAGAGAGAGGGAGGGAGGGAGGGAGGCGTGGGGAAGATTGCTGCTTGTTGGTGGAAGACAGATGTTTGAGGCTCCCAAGCCAGACTTGTACAGTTGGCAGATGTTGCCAACTCCCCCTAGGAAAGACAGACCTATAATATGTCACAAAAAGTATCATCAACTGTATAGACAGACCCCAAAAATGCAATGAAAAAGCTAACATTCTAGGAAGAAGTAGCTGTCAAAAAAGACTCCACTTAGCAGAGTGTGGAGCAGAGGTGGTATTCAGCAGGTTCTGACCGGTTCTGGAGAACCAGTAGCGGAAATTTTGAGTAGTTCGGTGAACCGGTAAATACCACCTCTGGCTGGCCACACCCCCATCTATTCTCTGCCTCCTGAGTCGCAGCTGATCAGGAGGGAATGGGGATTTTGCAGTATTCTTCCCCTGGAGTGTGGAGGGAATGGAGATTTTACAGTAACCTTCCCCTGAAGTGGGGAGGGAATGGGGATTTTGCAATATCCTTCCCCTGGAGTGGGGAAGGAATGGAGATTTTACAGTATCCTTCCCCTGGAGTGAGGAGGGAATGGAGATTTTACAGTAACCTTCCCCTGGAGTGGGGAGGGAATGGAGATTTTGCAGATCCTTCCCCTGGATTGTGGAGGGAATGGAGATTTTGCAGTAACCTTCCCCTGGAGTGGGGAGGGAATGGAGATTTTACAATAACCTTCCCCTGGAGTGGGGAGGGAATGGAGATTTTGCAGTATCCTTCCCCTGGAGTGGGGAGGGAATGGAGATTTTACAGTATCCTTCCCCTGGAGTGGGAAGGGAATGGAGATTTTACAGTAACCTTCCCCTGGAGTGGGAAGGGAATGGAGATTTTACAGTATCCTTCCCCTGGAGTGGGGAGGGAATGGGGATTTTGCAATATCCTTCCCCTGGAGTGGGGAAGGAATGGAGATTTTACAGTATCCTTCCCCTGGAGTGAGGAGGGAATGGAGATTTTACAGTAACCTTCTCCTGGAGTGGGGAGGGAATGGAGATTTTGCAGATCCTTCCCCTGGATTGCAGAGGGAATGGAGATTTTGCAGTAACCTTCCCCTGGAGTGGGGAGGGAATGGAGATTTTACAATAACCTTCCCCTGGAGTGGGGAGGGAATGGAGATTTTGCAGTATCCTTCCCCTGGAGTGGGGAGGGAATGGAGATTTTACAGTATCCTTCCCCTGGAGTGGGAAGGGAATGGAGATTTTACAGTAACCTTCCCCTGGAGTGGGATGGGAATGGGGATTTTACAGTGTCCTTTCCCTGACACACTCACCAAGCCACACCTACCAAGCCATACCCACATAAATGGTAGTAAAACTTTTTTGAATCCCACCTCTGGTGTGGAGCCTGAGTTTGAGACCTGTTCCTCAAAGATTGATATCCCAAATCCCAGCTTAAGCTCTAGAGAGCAGGTGCTTAAGAGGATTTTGGAGAGGTGTGAATGAAGGGCCATTATCAAGCTCTTTGGTAGGTGCCTAAAACTAAATTTGATTCTTTTTCAACTACAAAACTCTTGGATTGCTTTTCAATAAGATTTATTCAGGTGGAAGGGAAAGCTTACAAGATTTCCAGCAGCCAGTTAAGGCACTTGGCTGGAAATCAGGAGTTCGGGAGTTCTGGTTCCGCTTTAGGCATGAAAGCCATCTGGGTGACTCTGGGCCAATCACCAAGAGACGGGGATTTCTAGTTCCACTTTAGGCATGAAAACCATCCATGTGACTGAGTCAATCACCAAGAGACTGTGAATTCTAGTTGCACCTTAGCCCTGAAAGCCAGCTAGGTGACTCTGGATCAATTAGCAGTGAGTTCTAGTACCACCTTAGGCACGAAATCCAGCCAAATGAATTTCAGCAGCGGGCCCTCCATTGGTTAATCATATGTTGAAATTAAGTCTCTTTTAGGGGAGATTTGGAAAACGGCAGGAAGTGAAAAGAAAGACATGACACAGAAGGGTAGATTAAAGTTAAACTAAGTCTTATCAAGGCCACCTCCATTTGACTTTCAACCCAAGTGAGCAGGATTGCTCACCTGTTTAAAAAAGCCTCTGTTTCAAATGACCTTTTCAAATCCATTTCCTCCCCCACCCTTCTTATACTGGTCTTGTTTAGGGGACTTAATCAGTTGCCCAGTTCAACCTGCCAGCTTTCCCCAAGCACCTTCTTCTCCCCTCAAGCAAAGCCTCAACTTTGCAGCTCGCGGTATCTTTTCTGACAGCTCCACCTTCCGCGTCAACCCCTTGTGAGTGACGGCAGCCCCCGGCGGCTCCTAGCAGTGGCACCTCATCATGTCATGATCATAATTGCATGAAATAATAATATCTAAAAGGTCTTCCGGTGAATGGCAAGCTTGAGAATGCACCTTGTCACCTGCCAAAGATGTTCTCCAGGCACGCAAGGAACGCCCCCAGCTGTTCTGTCTCTTGGTCAATGCGTGCAGCCAGCTGAAGTTAATCCAATTAACCTGACAAAGTCAAGGAGATGACGTGCTTCTTCCCCGCCTTGCGGCTGAAGATGAGCTGTTGTGACGAAGCAGATGGTGGAGTCACAGACTGTGCAGCGGATACTCAGAGACTAATCACAATTCAGTACAGCCCACAAGTGCTAGTTACAAACGGTGAAAATGTGTGCCGTCCAAAGGTTGGCAATCATGTCTAGGAATGAAGATCACGGTGCCAGCCACTGCTCACCACCACCACCCCACACACAATATTCTCTCCCATTTTTTGCTGGTCTCTTGTTTCAAGTGGAGACTGCAGCCCTGAGATCAGAAGGCATATACCGGGTTTCCCCGAAAATAAGACCAAAAGGGTCTTATTTTCTTTTGACCCCCGAAATAAGTGCTTGGCCTTATTTTCGGGGAGGTCTTATTATTTTAGAGGTGCAGGAGGTGGCGAGCGTGGTCACCTCATGGCTGCTGCTGTGCTGCAATTTTTTCGGGGAGGGCTTATTTTAGCACATGCACTCAAAAGCCCAATTGGGCTTATTATGCAGGGAAGTCTTATTTTCAGGGAAACAGGGTAGCATTTGGAAGAGGAGGAAGGGGAAGAAGAAGAAGAGGAGGAGGAAGAGGAGGAGGAGGAGGAGGAGGAGGAGGAGGATGAGGAGGAGTTGGAGAGGACCTTGGAGATCTTCTAGTCCCATCCCCTGCTCAGGCAGGAAACTACATACCATTTCAGGCAAATAGCTGTCCAATCTCTTCTTAAAAACCTCCACAGTTTGGGGCATCCACAACTTCTGGAGGGAACCAGTTCCACTGATTCATTGTTCAGTGGAACGGTTTGCCTCTAGAAGTTGGGGTGCCCCATTGCTAGAGGTCTTTAAGAAGAAGACAAGACAGCCACTTTTCTGAAATGGCATGTGGTCTCCTGCATGAGCAGCAGGGTTGGACTAGAAGACCTCCAAAGTCTCTCCCAGCTCTATTCTGATTAATTGAAGTTGAGGATTTATAGTATGTTGACAAGGTAGAAAGCATAAAGCATTGGATGAAGGTGCCATCTACAGGACAGAGAGACCAAGGAACTGGGAGGAAAAAAAATACATATATGAGTAGGAACATGATAGAGCTCTTAATAACAAGGCAGGCACAGAAATGTAGTGTGAAGGGCTCTCCAAAAATTGCATTCTAACCACATGAATCACGGTTATTTTGATTTGTAAATGTCTACCTGCTTGGGCGAAAGTGCCTTACCTAGTACTTAACTGTCAGCCTACTCCAGTGTACAGGCGGTTGCACGTCAATGACGGTCTGTACTTTTCACAGTTTGTATACAGGGGAAGCATGCAATCTCTCCCTCCTGTATGTTTTCTGTTTGCTGAGCACTTGTCTTGCCTCTTTGTTATTACAAACTCTGGAAGGGAGTCTCGCTTCTTGACGGAGTCCACAGCGTTGGCATCTGTGCCAAAGAGAAAAGCGGGGGCGGTGGGGGGGGGGAAATCCCCCAATTCATACAGGTATTTGGGTTGGAATTCTGTTCTCCAAGACCAGAAGGCAATCGACTCTATTGAGCTGTGGTGATGGAGAAGGCTCCTGTGTGTTCCTTGGACAGCAAAGGTGACTGACAAGCAAGGACAAAAACTGCATCTCCCTTACTGTGGCCATGCCATTCACTGGAGAAAGCAATTGTGTTGGGAAGAGTTAGCAGTGAAAAAGAAACCAGGCCACCGAAGAAGACCACAATGGCTGGATATCGTCAGAGCTTCTCCAAGAAATAGCACAAGAGCAGAAGAAGTGGAGAGGCCACCTCACAGTGTGTGAGGTGTTTACGTCTTCTTTCAAGCCCCAATTTATCAACCATGTCTTCCTCTTGGACATGCTATTGCTAAGATTTACTCAACGGTGACCTCTTTCTCTGTGAAACTCTAAGCCAGAAGGTTGGCCTTGGTTCCATGATCGCATATTGGTTAGAACGCAGTACTAAAGGCTATGTCTGCTGTCTGCCTGCAGTTTGGCAGTTCGAATCTCACCGGGCTCAAGGTTGACTCAGCCTTCCATCCTTCTGAGGTGGGTAAAATGAGGACCCAGATTGTTGGGGCAAAAGGATGCCTATGTAAACTGCCTAGAGAGGGCTGTGAAGCAGTATATAAGTGTTATTATTATTCCTTCCTTCCATCCATCCATCCATCCATCCATCCATGGTGCACAGTGTTTAGAATGCAGTATTGCAAGCTAACTCTGCCCACAGCCTGGAGTTCGGTCCTGACTGGCTCAAGGTTGACTCAGCCTCCTGTCCTTCCGAGATAGGTGAAATGAGTACCCAGATTGTTGGGGGCAAGAGGCTGACTCTATAAAACTGCTTACAGAGGGCTGGAAAGCACTGTGAAGCGATATATAAGTCTAAGTACTATTGCTATTCCTTCCTTCCTTCCGTCCTTCCCTCCCTCCCTCCCTCCCTCCCTCCCTCCCTCCCTCCTTCCTTCCTTCCTTCCTTCCTTCCTTCCTTCCTCCTTCCTTCCTGTTAGAATGCAGTATTGCAGGCTAATTATGTCCACTGCCAGTATTTTGCTCGTGACGGGCTCAAGGTTGACTCAGCCTTCCGTCCTTCCGAGGTCGGTAAAATGAGGACCCTGATTGTTGGGGGGCAAGAGGCTGACTCTGTAAACCACTTAGAAAGGGCTGGGAAGCAGTATATAAGTGCTAAGTGCTCTCTTGGATCTTCAATGGAATGTTCTCTTGAATTCTGGCTGTAGAAAAACAAGAGAGCTGCATAACAGCCGGCTGGAGGCAATTAAATTATCTTCCCTCTACACACGCCGATATTCTGGTCTTGGTGACTGCTCTTCAGCTCTGCTCAAAGCTACTGCTGGGTTTATTAATACGGGTTGTTAGCATTTCCCAAGGCTGCTGTGATATCCAAATCAGAGGCGACCAGCAGTTCTTGGTTTGCTGAGTTTGAGGGAAGCCACTTTAGTAATTAGCGGCGGCCTGTCTATCGGCTTGTCTCCCACCCCCCAAGATACGGCACTGCCAATGGGGCCGCTGGATTCTTTCATGCTGATAATTCTCTTGTAATTATTGGGAAGGAGCAGCAGGAGGAGGAAGGCTTGTGGAGGTTGTAGCAAAGACTTGCGGGGGTGCTGATATGCCTTGAAGGGAGAGACGTTGGCAGCAGCTGCTTGGTTTCCACACACAACTCGCTAGACCGTTGTGGGAGTTGATTTAAGCCCTATCCGGTTGTGTGAGCCAGGCCAGCTGTGGATAAGAGCTGGAAGGCCAATGATGGGGTCCTACCAGCAACCAGTGTTGTGGTTGTTCAGAGCAAAGAGGGATTTGGAGTTTGAGTCCTTCTCTTCCAGGACCCCATCAAATCAAGTCCTGGATCTCCCTCCTTTTAGTGTGGGGCTCTTGACAAGTCATCTGAAGCAGTGGTGGGATTCAGCCGGTTCACACCTATTCGGGAGAACCGGTTGTAAACTTTCTAAGCAGTTCGGTGTTGGAAGAAATCTCCTTTTGTTTTGGTTTTTCCACTTTACAGGGCTAATCCTGTAAGGAAGGCAGGAAGGAAACATTCTGTTGGTGTTTCTAGCCTCATCTTTATTGACCTGCTTACAAAAACTGCCTCTCTGATTAACCCTTACTACATTGTAACAGCTAAGGTGAAGCACCGCTCATTAAGTTGGCCACACCCACCCAGTCACATGACCACCGAGCCCCGCCTACCCAGCTGGTCATTAGGGCAGAGAACTGATTATTAAATTATTTGAATCCCACCCCTGAGCACTTGTAGTAAGAGAAGGAACAAGTCCTGGTTTAGTGCCACGTCCAATATATTTATATATATATATAAAAGCGAAATACCACTCACGCATCATCACAAAATCTCCAGAATCATAAAGCCTAAAAACTTGAAATTTGGCACATATGATCCTCCTGCTTGCTAAGAAAGAATTTTTTGAAATCATCATCAGATCGTTAGTATTTCTTATATTATTATTAACATGCTCTGAGGCTAAGGAGTTTGACATTCTACTCCCCCTCCCCACCTGAAAAGAATTCTGTTCCAACTGCCACATGGGCATGGGCAGAACATGACTCATCCGACCTGTGGGCTGGGAGTTTAGACATTCTACTCCCCCTCCCCTCCTGAAAAATGCTCTGATGTTAAGAGTTAGACTGAGGGAGAGAAGGGGATAGGATAGGATCAATGGGGCCAGCTTGAGGGAGAGAAGGGGAGAAGCTGATCATAACTACTCATTTATTTTCAAGCTGTAAGTGTTGATTTATCAACCTGATCACATAGTTTTGTAGCGGAACATGGATATCCAGCATGTATGTATGTGTATATGTGTATGTATATGTACTGTATATGTATACGCATGCACACACGCAAGCGCGCACACACACAGTACATGCCAAATAGCAACTCACTCATCACTAAATCTCCAGAACTGCAAAGTCTACAAACCTAAAATTCAGCATGCTTGTTCCTCTTGGTTTCTAAGTGCTTGCTAAGAAAGGATTTTTCAAAATGACTATCATATCATCAGTATTTCTTATAAATGCCAGTTGCCTTATAGTAAAACACTCCGTGTTCTACCCCTTCACTAAAACAGATGTGGGCAGCGTGTGATTCATCCGGCCTGCGGGCTGGGAGTTTAGACACTCTACTCTCCCTCCCCACCTGAAAGAACTCTGTTCCAACTGCCAGTTGCCTCACATTCCGTTACCTTAGTTCAAAGTGGCAGACATTCCACTCCTTCACTCAGGAGCGGTCTGGGGCTCCTTACAGTACTAAACATCGGTACCTCACCAAAGGGGTGCTCCCTCCCCTTGAAACCTATCCTGCTTTAAGTGTCAATTTATCAACCCCGATTACATAGTTTCAAAGCGAAGCACGGATATCCAGCCAGTACAGCTATATAGAGGAAAGGTTAATAATCCACCAGAAAAGAAATAGAAGAATGAGCATAGAGAGGAATTTATCAGTAGCTGATCTCACAAATGACAACTCAGCCCAGTTGGAGAAGAGACCTGGGAAGAAACATTTTGAGTTTCCCATGAAGACTTTTCCTTAATTAACTCCTTATTAATGAGGCTGGGAAGTTCTTGCAGTCTCCATGAAGTTTTCTACTGTTGTGGCTCAGCGGAGCTAGCAGCAGATTTGGAGAGTGATGAGGTTGGGGAGGAACCTGGGCCAGTCCTGGAGTCTGGGGAAGGCTCTGATGAGGGCTCTGCGTCGGAGGCAGAGAGGGGGCCAGGGCCATCTAACAGTTATCGGCTACCTTCAGAATCAGACATCAGTGGGACAGAAGAACAGCTGGAGCCTGTTCCCAGTGTGCGCATGCGCAGAGTTGCCAGACGAAGGGAACAGCTAAAGAACAGGGGTTGACTTGGGAGGAAGGCCACAGGTGGACGATGAATGGCCCCTCCCAGAGAAAATGAAAGAGAAGTGAAAAGTGAAAATAGGAAAGTGTTGTGGCCCTGCCAGTGGCCAGCAGAGCTGGCAGCAGATTCGGATAGTGAGGAGTTTGGGGAGGAACATGGGCCAGTTCTCGAGCCTAGGGAAGGCTCTGATGAGGGCTCTGTGTCGAAGGCAGAGGGGGCCAGAGCCATATGCCAGTTATCAGCTGCCGTCAGAGTCAGACATCAGTGAGGCAGATGAACAGCTGCAGCCTCTTCCCAATGTGTGCATGTGCAGAGCTGCCAGGAAAAGGGAACAGCTAAAGAACAGGGGTCAACTTGGGAGTAAGGCCACAGGTGGATGGTGAATGGCCCCTCCCAAAAGAGGGGCGGAAAGGGAGTGGAGTTTTCAGGAGACAATTAGTTCGCTTCATTGGTTCGTGACTCTCTGAGACTCCTTGCCAGGTTTTGCAGATATCAGCCTGGAAGCTCTCCAAGCCAGAAAAGGTCTGTGACTGTAAATCCTCCCTTGAAAGACTTTGCTGGATGTGAATGAGCCGAATTCACCGCAAATTAATAAAAGGAGTTTTTGTTGGGACCAGGAGTTTGCTTCATGCTCTCGGGAAGACTCGGTCAGAACATCTACCTGTTACATCATCATTAAAGACATCTTACTGAAGTCTATGCATTTCTTGCTTCCTAAGCTGAGTGTGGCTGGACTATCTATCCATGCACATATATGCATAACTGCACATATTCGTCAATGTACCCATACATCTATAAGAACAAACTTGGAATATTGCATCCAGTTTTGATTGCCACGATGTGAAAAAGATGTTGGGACTCTAGAAAGTGTGCAGAGAAGAGCCACAAAGTTGATTAGGGGACTGGAGGCTAAAACATATGAAGAATGGTTGCTGGAATGAAAAGAAGGACTAGGGGAGACATGATAGCAGCCTTCCAATATCTCTAGTAGTGTTCCAATATATGTGGGGCTGTCCCAAAGAAGAGGGAGTCAAGCTATTCTCCAAAGCACCTGAGGCCTCCAAGGTCCCTTCCAACTCTGTTATTCTATTCTATTCTATTCTAATTCTTGGCCAACATCCTCCTAGCATCCCAAAGACTTCTCTGAACTTCATGGTCTCCCCAATCTCAGCCATGCATTTTCTGGCACTCCTTTTATTTTATTTATTTATTTATTTTTGCCTGTACACGGCACCACATTAACATAACTGGTAATTAATTTGTTTTAATTGTTTTTATATAATCCCCACGAGCAAGCTCATGTTTTGTTTTGCATCTGTTATGTTTCTGATTCAAATTTTAATGCCTTAATGGGAAGGGAGCCAACTGCTTTTTTTCTCCACTCGGTGCTATGAGCGATCTCTTGGCACGCTTCCAGCGCTGTATTGTTGAACTAACTATACAGCCCTGTAATTTAACTAGCAAAAAAATGTAGGCAAATCACTATTATTAATAACAATAAATCTATTTCAGCAGGTTGACAGCATTAAAATAACAAATCAGCCAGTTGACGAAAGCTGGTAATTTGGGGGGCTTTTAAATGCGATGATCGCAACAGTGTAATATCCATTATTAAGGGGCTTCAGGGAGCCCCATAGATAGGAAGATGCCTGAAGATGACACGGTGATGTAGAAATAAGTGGGGGAAGATACAGAGGGCCTCGCCCCACACTGATGTCACTCGCCCCCTTCGTTTAAAAGCCACAAGGAACAGGGTATGGAAACACAGCCTTATCTCTTCCAGTGCTCCCTGTTCCAATATTTGAGGGGCTCCTCAACAACAAAGTATTTTTCAAAGCACCAAGAAGGTAAGACAAGAATCAATGGATGAAAGCTAACCATGGAGTGAAGAAACCTGGAATTCAGGAGAAATTTCCTAACAGGACAATTAACCAGCTTGCCTTCAGAAGTTGTGGGTGCTTCATCATTGCAGGCTTTAAAGAAGAGTTTGAATAGCTACTTGTCTGAAATGTGGTATAGGGTCCCTTGCTTGAGAAGAGGGTTGAACTAGAAGACCTCCAAGGTGCCTTCCAACTCCTATTCTATTCTATTCTATTTCAAGTCATCTATTCTATTCTATTCTATTCTATTCTATAATTTGTCATTCTATCCTATCCTATTCTATTCTATTCTAATTCAAGTCATCTATTCTATTCTATAATTCAAGTCGCCCTATTCTATTCTATTCCATTCTATTCTATGATTTGTTGTCCTATTCTATTCTATTCTAATTCAAGTCATCTATTCTATTCCATTCTATAATTCAAGTCGTCCTATTCTATTCTATTCTATTCTATTCTATTCCATTCCATTCGTATCACGGCAGAGTAGTTAGAAGGCAGTATTGAAGTGAACTCTGCCCACTGCCAGCAGTTCGATCCTGACCAGCTCAAGGTTGACCCATCCTTCCATCCTTTTGAGGTTGGTAAAATGAAGACAATACACTGTAAACTGCTTACAGAGGGCTGTAAAGCACTTTGAAGCAGTAGATAAGTAAGGACTATTGCTATTGCTACTAGTTTAGAACTGTAATGATTCACTTAACAACTGAGGCTGAACTCACTTAACAATGATCTTGCTTAGCAACGGAGATTTGGGCTCAATTGTGGTAATAAATTTACTGGTACTACGTGGAAGATATATATTTTTTAAAGATGCTCTTGAATCACAAACAGGCAGAATATTGATATGACAATTCCCTCCTTCTCCTCTCTACTGTTGTGGCTCACTAGTGGCCAGCAGAGCTGGCAGCAGATTCGGAGAGTGAGGAGGTTGGGGAGGAACATGGGCCAGTCCTGGAGTCTGGGGAAGACTCTGATGACGGCTCTGTGGCAGAGGCAGAGAGGGGGGCAGAGCCATCCGACAGTTATCAGCTGCCTTCAGAGTCAGACATTACTGAGGCAGAAGAACAGCTGGAGCCTGTTCAGTGTGCGCATGCGCAGAGCTGCCAGGAGAAGGGAACAGTTAAAAAACAGGGGTCAACTTGGGAGTAAGGTCAGATGATGAATGGCCCCTCCCAGAGGGAATAAAAGAGGAGCAAAAGGGAGTGGAGTTTGCAGGAGACAATTAGTTCGCTTCATTGGTTTGTGACTCTCTAAGACTTATTGGCAAGTTCTGCAGATATCAGCCTGGCAGCTCTCCAAGCCAGATAAGGTCTGTGACTGTAAATCCTCCCTGGAAAGACTTTGCTGGATGTGAATGAGCAGAATTCACAATCAATTAATAAAAGGGTTTTTTATCAGGACCAGGAGTTTGCTTCAGGCTCTTGGGAAAACTCAGGGAGAACATCTACATCCTAGGTCAACTGAACCTCCCCCCCACACTTTCCCTTATTTATCATCAGGGGGAGTCAATAGCCTGTAATCAGGATATTTGGGGAAATGTGAACCTTTGCAATAACTCTTGGGCCCATTCTGTTTTAACTGATTAGTTTTGCAGCCTGGAATGAAAAATATCGATCCATTTGGATCGTTTCCAACCCTGAATTATACCTCGTCAATTGCCATCCCTTTTAAGGAAAAAAAGTCCACGGATAGGCATTATATGAGCCATGGAGACTAATATGTCAATGTACGGTGATGTATTAAGCATGATTGTTCTTTCTCTCCCTGCCACACCGGAGGAGGATGGAAAATAAATAAATAAGTAAGAAACCGATGGATCGCCTGGCCTTAAATAAAAGCCAGATTCCTGCTCGTTTAAAATAAGGTGGAGGAAAGTTGATCACAATCCATTTGTTTGTTTGTTTTTAAAAATGTATCTGTGGTACAGGTGGAAGGGATGCAGTGGCTCAGTGGCTAAGACACTCAGCTTGTCAATCAGAAAGGTCGGCAGTTTGGCGGTTCAAATCCCTAGCGCAGCATAATGGAGGGAGCTCCCGTGACTTGTCCCAGCTTCTGCCAACGTAGCAGTTCGAAAGCACGTAAAAATGCAAGTAGACAAATAGGAACCACCTTTGGTAGGAAGGGAACAGCATTCCGTGTGCCTTCGGTGTTTAGTCATGCCGGCTACATGACCACGGAAATGTCTTTGGACAGCGCTGGCTCTTTGGCTTTGAAACGGAGATGACCGCCCCCTAGAGTCGGGAACAACTAGGACGCATGTGCCAGGAGAACCTTTACATTTTCCTTAGTACAGATAGCTCTCAGCTTAACAACACTTCATTTAGTGACCATTCAGAGTTACAACAGCACTGAAAAAAGTGAAAAGAAAAGAGGAGGAGGTGGAAGAGGAAGAAGAGGACGATTGTGAGGTCCTGGGCACTCTCTGAGCTTGATTGTTTTCTTGCAGACGTTTCATTACCCAGCTAGGTAACATCATCAGTGCTAGTTGAGTAAGGGTATTAGTAGGGTAGGGTAAGAAGAAACACATCCTACTAGCATTGATGATGTTACCTAGTTGGGTAATGAAACGTCTGCAAGAAAAGAAGCCAGCTCAGAGAGCACCAAGGACCCCACTGTTGTTGTCATCCTCCTCCTCCTCTTCCATCACCACCAACACCTTCTCCACTGCTTCCTAACACTGGTGATGTTACCTAATAGGGTTTTGAAACATCAGAGAGCACCAAGGACCCCACAGTCCTCTTCCTCCCCCCACTGCACACCTCACTCTCTCCTAGCATTGATGATGTTACCTAGTTAGGTAATAAAATGTCTGCAAGAAAAGAAGCAAGCTCAGAGAGCAGCAAGGACCCTACAGCCCTCCTCCTCCTCCTCCTCCTCCTCCTCCTCCTCCTCCTCCTCCTCCTCCTCCTCCTCTTCTCTGCTACCCCACAAACCCCATTCCATTCTAGCACTGATGATGTTACCAAGTTTGGGTGATGAAATGTCTGCAAGAAAACAAGCAAGCTCAGAGAGCACCAATGAGCCCTCATTTCAACCCCGAGCTACAAATATTCTCCTTATCCGTTCAGTTTTACTACCGCAGCGCTTCTTGACGTTTTATGCTCGTGGAGCTGTGATGTTCACTCTTGCAGAAATCCCAGGATGGATTTACTTATTTTCCCCCAGCTTTTTATAAAACAGGATTCCATTTCATATCCTTACAGTGGTTACATTCAAAAAAAATTTACTACCGGTTCTATGGGCATGGTTTGGTGGGCATGGAAGGGGAAGGATAGTGCAAAATCCCCATTCCCTCCCCACTCCAGGGGGAGGGGTACTACAAAATCCCCATTCCCTTCCCACTCCAGGGGAAGGATACTGCAAAATCCCCATTCCCATCCCACTCCAGGGGAAGGATACTGCAAAATCCCCATTCCCTCCCCACTCCAGGGGAAGAATACTGCAAAATCCCCATTCCCATCCCATTCTAGGGCCAGGCAAAGGTGGCATTTGCCGGTTCTCCAAATTACTCAAAATTTCCGCTACCTGTTCTCCAGAACCTATCAGAACCTGCTAAATTTCAACCCTGTATCCTTTCCTCACTCCTGCCCCCCCGCTCCCCCGCTGCAAAACAGGAGAAGGAAATCACTTTCTTAGCAAGGTCACCAAGTTGGGAACCAGTTATGGCAATTCACTGTGGAAGAAATCAAATGACGGCTGCTCTTTTTTCCACTGCTCTAAATAAGGGCAGCTGAGCTGAAAGTTTCTCTCCCCCCCCACTCCGGCTCAGGAGGTGGCCAACATTATCCCTGCAATTAAAAACAAGGTCCTTGGCAATCAGCATGCCAAACGGATGCTTGGGTGTTTGTCACATCCTGAAATTTCCTTCAGTTTTTCTGGCTGTTTGCAAACGGGCCTGAATAATGCATGAACCTCTGGGACTGATGCAAAAAAAGCACTCAGCTTTTGTAGCACACTGGTGAGAACATAAAACCCACACTTCCGCTCTGCTCTATACGAACTGGCTGGCTTAAGCAAAAAGATTGCCGTCTCAAAATCGAATAGAAAGCCATCTGGATCATGATTGTAGGGAAGGAAGAAATAGTCTCGTACCAGATCAGAAATCAGATTAGAAATTAGGGACGCGGTGGCTCAGTGGCTAAGATGCTGAGCTTGTCAATGAGAAAGGTCGGCAGTTCAGTGGTTCGAATTCCTAGCACCACGTCACGGAGTGAGCTCCTGTTCCTTGTCCCAGCTTCTGCCAACTAGCAGTTTGAAAGCATGTAAAAAATGCAAGTAGAAAACTAGGAACCACATTTGGTGGGAAGGTAACAGCGTTCTGTGCGCCTTTGGGCATTGAGTCATGCCGGCCACAAGACCACGGAGACGTCTTTGGACAGTGCTGGCTCTTCGGCTTTGAAACAGAGATGAGCACCAGCCCCTAGAGTCAGAAATGATTAGCACATATGTGCAAGGGGAATCTTTATCTTTACCTTTTAGATAAAAAAAATAGAATCATAGGGCTGGAAGGGACCTTGGAGGTCTTCTAGTCCAACCCCCGGCTCAAGCAGGAGACCCTATATCAGTCCAGACAAGTGCCTGTCCGGTCTCTTCTTGAAAATCTTCAGTGATGGAGCACCCACAATGATAAACAAGCAAACACACAAGTAAATCTCATTATTAAAACCTTGAACCTCAACTGGGAAGGTAGAGATGGCTATTCAGTTCCTGTAGGGTTGGCGTGTGGTACCTACATACTGAGTCATCAAAGAGAGACCCTCCTGAGGTTCTTCTGAATCATCCAAGAAAGACCCATCTGAGGGTCTTCTGAATCATCAAAAAGGAGGGTATTGGTGAGTCCTCAAAGAAAGACCCATGTGGAGCACCATGCTCTGGTCTTAATCAGGAGTCTTCTCCTTCAGTCTTCTGGAATCTATGATTCTTTTTTTAAATATTTTTTTTATTTTTTATTTAAAACAAACACAACATCCTTCTTTACATGCTGTAGAAAGTGTATCAGTTGGTTACAAAAAGACTTTTGTGCATCTCTTCCACAGTCAACAAACATAATTCATATTAACTCAAGCATTTTAACTCAGATATTTATACATGTCACCATCATCATATCTCCATTTTCATTTGACTATAATTGTTTAAGCATCCTTTATCATAAAATATACCAAAATTTAACACATAACCACATACTGGCCTTTCAATTACTATTTCTAAAATCCTCCACTAACACTAAATCCTTATGTCCTATTCTAGCTAAACATCCATAATATTTAATAACAAAGTTTTCAAATCCTCCTTTCCAAATCACTGTTTAAAATTTACATCCCGTTTCCTTATGTTATATCCATATCTATATATACATTGTTATTCTTATCCCTCCTTTATTTGACTATATCCTGTATCATAACATTTCCCCCCTAATAATCAAAACTTTAACTGTATCTAACTTGGTTCTTCTAGGATTCTTAAGCTCTTTCTCTGATGGTTTTGTGATCCTTCTGATCTTTTCTCATCAAGACTGAGTCAGTCTTCTCAAAGTCTAAGGCAGCTGGGTTCCTAGCACTAATCCATGACTCAAAAATATCCATCCTGGAAAAATTAACAATTGTCCATGCTCCGGCCTTACTTTTGGAGCTCTTCCTTCTGTGCCCCACTGGGGAAGGAGCCCAGCTGTCAACATGGTTGCTTTTCCATCATATTAAATACGTGATGAATGTCATTGTATTCCGTCATTTGTTTTGAACTAGCCAAAGCAGAGCTAATTGCTTTGGCGGTGCCCATTAGATAATGGCCAAGCATTGAAAATGGGAAAATATTACTTCTTAGAAGTCAACCGAAGCGGCTCTCTTAGCGAAGCCTTAATGGCTATTTTGAAATCGCTTTGATAATAAGAGTTTTATGATCAGCCTGGTCTGTCAGAGGCTTCCTGGATATGCATCTGTGCCGTAATTTAGAAAAAGCAATTAAGCTTGTGATTAAAATTTGAGACCTACAGGTTATACACACACATCGCAGTGTGTGTTCTCCATGTTGACAGGGAGACATTAACAGTGTAACAATACGAGTTAGATCTTTGTGAACTCTGGAAGTTGATCTGTTGACCTTCTCAACCTACCGAATCATGCCTGGTTGCCCGTTTTTGTTTTTTCTGAAGCCCTCAAGGCAACCTAGGTCCCAAAAAGGTTTAAAAACACACATTTGGACAGAAGTTGAACTGTGGTTTCTTTGTTTTTGATAACTCTGCAGCAAAGAAGTTCTCCTTCAGAGCGCATGGATTTTCAGAACTTAACATGCGGACCTGTTTTATAGATTATCAAAGTTGGAAGGGACCTTGTAGATCATCCAGTCCAGCTCCCATCCAAGCAGGAGACTCTACACCGTTTCTGACAGACAGCAGTCCAGTCTCCTCTTGAAAGCCTCCAGTGATGAAGCTCCCACAACTTCCAAAGGCAACTTCTGTTCCATCGGTTGATGGTTCTCACTGTCAGAAAATTCCTCCTTATTTCCAGGTTGAATCTCTCCCTGATCAGTTTCCATCCATTATTCCTTATCTGGCCTTCAGGTGCTTTGGGAAATAGCCTGACCCCCTCCTCTCTGTGGCAGCCCCTCAAATATTGGAAGATGCTCTCCTGTCTCCCCAGTCCTTCTCTACACTAGACTAGCCGTGCCCAGTTCCTGCAACCGTTCATCGTATGTTTTAGCCCCCAGTGCCCTAATCATCGGTTGCTCTTCTCTGCACTCTTTCGAGAGTCTCAACATCTCTTTTTTATATCATGGCAACCAAAACTGGTTGGAATGAGGGAAAGAGGCACAGTAGTTTTCAGCGCATCGCAGCAATCATGAAAGTAAGAAAACGGCGTAGGAGGGCGCAAAAAAGCCAAATGGTGTTCATTGTGTACGAAAGTGCTTCTCGTACGAAACTTGTAAGCGGAGGATCTGTTTGTCGAGAGCGAGTTATTTTGCATAAATGGCAGCTTTAAGCTTTTATCTTAATGTCAGCGCTTTGTTCCGGCTGACCCTCTTTTGGATGAGAGCCCATTGAAGCTATTGTAGACTAAACAAAGCAACCCTTCGCTGCAAAGAAGGAAATAGAGGAAGTGTTGTCAAAAGGCTTTGGATAGAAGCCCAGATGGCATAGAAGCAACGGCAGGGAGGGAAAGAAGACAATACAAGGCCAAGTCGGGAGAGGAAGGTGGTGATGGGGGCAGGTGGATCAAAGGCCTCTGTTCTGACCCAGGCTTCCCCAAAAAGCACGAGGCAGAGTCCTTGTCCCGACAAAGCCCCTTTTATTAAACGAGTGTGAATTCCTCTCATTCACATTCAGCCAAGGCCTAGCAAACAGTCTTTCAAAGGTGAATTTATGACCACAGACCTTATCTAGCTTGGAAAGCTGCCCTGTCAATATTTTCCAAATGAGGTGCTGTGCAAGGAAAGGCTGGGCACAGAGTCTCTGAGATTCATGGACAGATCTTCACACTCCTGAAACAAATCTAACGACTGAATGAACAAATTGTTTCCTGCAAAAGCCCACTCCCCTTTCACTCCTTTTATTTCCTATGGGGAGGGCACAATCACCTTCCACCCGTGACTTTACTCCCAAGTCGACCCTGATTTCGGAAGTGTTCTTTTCTTCTAGCAGCTCTGCACATGCGCACACTGGGAATAGGCTCCAGCTGTTTAGCTCCGAAGGCAGCTGAGAACTGCCAGACAGCCTTGTCCCCGTCTCTGTCTCCAACGCAGAGCCCTCGTCCGAGCCTTCCTCAGTCTCCAGGACTGGCCCATGCTCCTCCTCACTGTCTGACTCTGCTGCCAGCTCTTCTGGCTGCTGGTGGGCCACAACAGCCACCTTCCCTTGTGAGGAGTGCCAACAGGGTGCTTTTGGTGAGCTGGCATGTCAAAAGTCTGCCAAGTTGCCCCTCCTGCCAGGATGGAATGCTGAGCTCAGTCTCCAGGGGTTAAAACTGTAATCATCATCTGAAGATGAAGAGTACCAGTTAGAGATAAGCATTCTTCTCATCTAGCAGATGTTGCTAGATTAATGGCCTTCCGAATGGCTAACAGCAAAGTGGATGGAGACCAATTTTGAGTGGACAATAATTTTTCACCTTCCAGAAGAGAATCTGAATCTGAGAAGCTTGATGGTCTAGTGGTGAAGACACTCGCCTCCCACTCGGAAGGGTGAGAGTTCAATTCTAGTTAGCGGCAGATGTTTGCCTCCTAGGGCGCAAAGAAAAAAAATCTGCTCCAAACTCTGCATAGGCGTCAGGAAGGGCAACCGGTCAGTAAATACTCAGCTCCATCTAGTCGCCTGAACTCTTTCCCGAATTAAGGTATTACAGGGTCGTAAAAGGGAGTTAGAAGAGAATCTGACTGAAAGCCATCTCCACACGAAACTCTCTAGAAATCAGATAGTGTTGCTGCTGTGCAAACACTTGGTATCCTCATTAAGAGTCATGCTCAACTTACGGGCACTCAGTGACTGATCTAAGCTAATGAAAAAGTGACTTACAACTGGACCTCCACTTACGACTACTTCGGCATTCCCATGGTCAAAATTCATAGGTTTGTTCTGATCTAGGCTTCTCAAGAGCATGAAGCAAACTCCTGGTCCCGACAAAACCCCCTTTTATTAATTTGCTATGAATTCCGCTCATTCACATCCAGCAAAGTCTTTCAAGGGAGGATTTATGGTCACAGACCTTATCTGGCTTGGAGAGCTGCCAGGCCGATATCTGCAAAACTTGGCAAGGAGTCTTGGAGAGTCATGAACCAATGAAGCAAACTTATTGTCTCCTGCAAACTTCACTCCCCTTTCGCTCCTCTTTTATTCCTTCTGGGAGTGGCCATTCATCATCCACCTGTGCCTTACTACCAAATCGACCCCTGTTCTTTAGCTGGTCCCTTTGTCTAACCCTAACCCTAACCCTTCGTCAGCTGTTCCTCTGCCTCACTGATGTCTGACTCTGAAGGCAGCAGATAGCTGGCATATGGCTCTGGCCCCTTTTCTGCCTTCAACACAGAGCCCTCATCAGAGCCTTCCCCAGACTCCAGGACTGGCCATGTTCCTCCCCAACCTCCTCACTGTCTGAATCCGCTGCCAGCTCCACTGGCGAGCCACAAGGTTGGGCTGTGAGAGAGGCTTTGGCTACAGGAAGCTTCTATGGCTGAAGGTGAATTGATTTTCCTGGTGCCAGTCTAAAACCTTAAGCACCAAGGCCAGGAAAGAAGGCTTCCTCAATCTCTGCCACACCAGGAAGGACTCATCTGCCTTCTGGCTTCCCCTCAAGTGTGAATTTCTCCACAGCATCGCTCTTGCACTCACCCAGCCCAAAGCATCTCATGCCAGGGACCCATCTGGCTTTCCTTGATAACTTTGAAATATCAAGGACTCTCCTGATAGAGCCACACTTCCCTTTGGGCAAAATACAATCTGTTCTCTTGTGATGGAGTCATAGCTGAAGTTAGACAGGTAAAGATAAAGGATCCCCTTGCACGTACGTGCTAGTCATTCCCGACTCTAGGGGGCGGTGCTCATCTCTGTTTCAAAGCCGAAGAGCCAGCGCTGTCCGAAGACGCCTCTGTGGTCATGTGGCCGGCAAGACTCAACACCGAAGGTGCACAGAACGCTGTTCCCTTCCCACCAAAGGTGGTTCCTACTTGCATTTTTACGTGCTTTCGAACTGCTAGGTTGACAGAAGCTGGGACAAGTAATGGGAGCTCCCTCTGTTACACGGCGCTAGGGATTCGAACCGCTGACCTTTCTGATCGACAAGCTGAAGTCTTAGTCATTGAGCCACCGCATCCCTTTTGAATTGGATTAAGACAGGCCTTTTTCCTTCTCCAGAGTCGGTCACTCCTCCCAGTCTTTACCGGCTCAGGAATGGGACATTTCGAATTGTTGAGCTCAACCTTCTTGAGGGGACCCGGGAAGCTCCATAAATTCTGGCTGTTTTGAAAAGCACATTTATCTCCTACTGGTATGTAATCCACTGATGTATTTTCTCAGCGCCTTTGTGTATCTAAGCCATCGCACAGAAGCAACGGCCTCTGGCGAATCTTTCTGTGGGAAGTTTATTCAAAGACACCATTTCCTCATCAAAAAGAGGCCTTCCAAGGATAGCCATAATTTCACTTTACCCCGGGGCCCGTCATAAAAACACCTTAGATAAACAAATTTATTCTCCGTGGGATGTTCCTCGTAACCCTGCGGTCTCCTGAGGAGAAATCATCCTTTGGAAATCAAAGGGGCGAGGGAGAAATGAAAGCAGGCTGAGAAACATTATCTGAAGGAGAGAAAATGACACAAGGTGGGCAGATGCTGAAGGCTTCGGGATCGTCTCAGGCAAAGGTAGAAAGATGCTACCACAGTGCCATCTGAAGGTCCAGCAGAGAATCGTTTTTTAGGGCTGGATCTTCAGCTTCCAAATCTACCATTGGTGGTCCACGAGAAAATCTTGGTGGTCCACAGAAAAACCTTTGAATTTTTGCATTTTTAAAATATTGCACTAAATCAGGGATCCTCAATCTACGGCCCACAGAAGCAATTACTCCCACTCACTGGTGGGATGGGGTCCTTCACGCTGCCTGTTTATAGCTCCAGCCCTTCCCTCCCTCCCTGGAAGTCCAGGCGCTTCAGTGAGGGGTGCGTGAAACTTCGGCTGGGTTCCTCAAAAGACAGAGTTTGCACGGGGCCGATCTAGCTGGCTACAAGACAAGCATTCTTGGCCTTATTTGAGATTCCTAGCTGCCATGGACAGCAAACCTAGGCTTGACCTCGGGTGCTTCTCTCCGCTACCAGGTGGCCAAGCTAAGTGCCTGAAGGACCCCATTCCATCACTAATTCACGTTCGTGGTCTGTGGGATTTAAAATTATGAATTTAGTGGTGCCTGAGGTCCAAAGTGTTGGTGAGCCCTGCTTTAGAAAAGAGGGAGGGAGGGAGGGAGGGAGGGAAGGCTTCTGAGGATGCCAAGGGGAACAGGAAGATAACTAGACCTTCTTCCCAGCCCTCCAAGGTGGCACCAAATCTTATCAGTTCACCACAACACCCCTTGTTCTTCGCAATAAAGAAGGGAATATTTGTAGCTCCAAATTGAACTGTGAGATCCTTGGTGCTCTCTAAGCTGGATTGTTTTCTTGCAGACATTTCATTACCAAACTAGGTAATATCATCAATGCTAGAGAGGAATGGGTTTTGCTGAGTGGAGAAGGGTGGAGGAGGAGGAGGAGGAGGAGGAGGAGGAGGAGGAGGAGGAGGAGGAGGAGGAGGACGACGACGACTCTGGGGTCCTTGGTGCTCTCTGAGTTGAGTTGTTTTTTTGCAGACATTTCATTACCAAACTAGGTAATATCATCAATTCTAGAGAGGAATGGGTTTTGCTGAGTGGAGAAGGGTGAAGGAGGAGGAGGAGGAGGAGGAGGAGGAGGAGGAGGAGGAGGAGGAGGAGGAGGAGGAGGAGGAGGAGGAGGACTCCTCTGGGGTCCTTGGTGCTCTCTGAGTTGGGTTGTTTCTTGCAGACATTTCGTGACCCAACTAAGGAACATCTGATGACCTTACCAATTTGGGTCATGAAGTGTCTGCAAGAAATCAAGCTCAGAGGGCACCAAGGACCCCCCTCGGCTGAGAAGATGCTGAAAACAGTTGCTTGATCTGCAAACTTGGGCATGGCTGATGGACACTGCACCGGAGTACGTCTCTACTATAAACTTCATCTGACTGGTTATTTGTATCATGTGGACTTGATGGCTTCCTTGTTTGGCTTTGTTTGCCCCCTGAAACTAATGGGAGCATGTGAGGACACTCTTTCTATTTATCTCCCTCCCTCTTTCTATTTTTTCTCTCTCTCCCTCCTTCTCCCTCTGTCTCCCTCTTTCTATTTATTTCTATCTCACCCTCTTTCTATTTCTGTCTCTCTATTTTTCTCTCTCTATTTCTCTCCCTCTCTCTCTCTTTCTATTTCTCTCACTCTCTTTCTATTTCTCACTCTTTCTATTTCTCTCTCTCTCTCCCTCTCTCCATGTGTGTGTGTGTGTGTGTGTGTGTGTGTCAACAAGAAGCAAAGTAAGGCATCTCAATGCAAGTTTTTTTCACTCCCTACCCTGTTGCTCTAGGCAACCAGCTTGAGTGGGCTATTGTCTCTAACCTTAAAAACTGATTATAGGGTACTTCACTGCCTCATACTGACTTAAAGAGGATTAGAAGGTGGTGTAAAGCTGGCTTAGGGACTATGTTCACAAAGCCTCAAAGGCATCTGCAGATTTCCTTGTTCAAGGAGTGATTAACTTATTTAGCAACTGGTGTGTGCGCAGGGAGAAGAGGAGGAGGGGGGGAGAAGAACTCATAACATGACAATACCAGCCAGCTGGCAATTAGAGGATGTAGCTCTTGCTGGCGCTTGTCAGAATCAAGACAGAGCACGCCTTGATCTTGGTGGGAATAAGAAGTTTGTAAATGAAGGATGGGATGCATTTTCACGTAAAGATGAGGCTTGTAATGGGTTGGGTGGAAGAAAATAAAGCAGAATTATCGTATTTGGTGTTGGGATTCCTCCTCCTCCCTCCCTCTCCTCTTCCTCCATGCAAATCCCATTCCCTTCTAGTACTGATGATGGTTTCTAGTTGGGTCATGAAATGTCTATGAGAAATGAACAAAACTCAGAGATCACCAAGGACCCCATAATCCTCCTCCTCCTCCTCCTCCTCCTCCTCCTCCTCCTCCTCCTCCTCCTCCTTCTTGTAGGCTATCTAATCCAACATGCTGCCCAACCAGGAGACCCTATACCATCCCCAACAAACGGCAGTCCAATCTCACCTTGAAAGCTCCCAGGGATGAAGCCCCCACAACTTCCGAAAGCAACTTTTGTTCCATTGGTTGATTGTTCTCACTGTCAGGAAATTCCAGGTTGAATCTCTCCTTGGTCAGTTTCCATCCATTATTCCTTGTCTGCCCTCCAGGAGCTTTGGAAAATAGCTTGACCCCCTCCACTCTGTGGCAGCCCCTCAAATATTGGAAGACTGCTATCCTGTCTCCCCTGGTCCTTCTCTTCACCAGACTAGCCATGCCCAGTTCCTGCAACTGTTCATCATATGTTTTAGTCTTCAGGCTTTTGATCATCTTAGATAGATTCAGATTAACAATTGGAAGGGACCTTGTAGGTCATCTAGTCCAACCCTTCACCCAAGCAAGAGACCCTACACCATTTCTCACAGATGGCAGTCCAGTCTCTTCTTGAAAGCTTCCAGCAATGAAGCTCCCCCAACTTCTGAAGGCAACATCTGTTCCATTGGTTGATTGTTCTCACTGTCAGAAAATTCCTCCTTATTTCCAGGTTGAATCTCTCCTTGTTCAGTTTCCATCCATTATTCCTTGTCTGGCCTTCGAGTGATTTGGAAAATAGTTTGACCGCCTCCTCTCTGTGGCAGCGCCTGAGATATTGGAAGACTGCTATCATGTCTCCTCTGGTCCTTCTCTTCACTAGACTAGCCAGGCCCAGTTCCTGCAATACTGCTATCACATCACCCCTCATCCATTGTGGCTCAGTGAGAATCCAGCTAGTGTGCCCAACTTCCTGAAGTCATGTACAAGGAGACAGTGTGCTTTTCCTTGAACCCACACAACATACAACAGCCCTCTGCATATTTTGAGCAACATATGGAAAGCAGCTGTTAACCTTCAGCTCACCAAAGGCCAAAGACAATTAAAGACTGAGATACTGCTGGGGTTACATCAGGGCCTCATTTGACAGGGAAGCTGTTAGCCATTAACCTTTCCTCCAGCGAGTGGAATGACACATAAACACATTGGGAGGAGAAACAAATTGCTGCATTGGATGTCTATTAATGTGGGTCTCCTTGGAGGATGTTTTGATATCGGGTCAAATATTGGCAATGCCCGTTTATCAGGTCAAGAAGCAATTGGCAATGGAGGTCTCCCATTCTCAGAGCCAGTTGAAGGAAGGGAGTGAAGGGGAGGGTCCATCAAACACCCCTTCCCCATGGTTTGCCCGCAATGGATCATAGAATGGAATGGGGAGGCTAGGATAGGATAGGATAGGAGAAGAGAGAATAGAATATAGAATATGGAATGGATTGGGAATAGAAGAGAAGAGAAGAGGAGGAGGAGGAGGAGGAGGAGGAGGAGGAGAAGGGGAGGAGAATGTGGAATGGGAATAGAATAGAATAGGAGGGAGGAGGAGGAGGAGGAGGAGGAAGAGGGAATACAATAAGAGAAAAGAAGAGAATTCTTTATTGGCCAAGTGTGATTGGGCACACATGTGTCAGGGTTCCAAGTAACATATGCACCACAGCAAACAAAACTCTGAGGCTTGAAGTTCCTCAAAATTCCATTTTATTAGAGATGTCATATTGGCACATTTGGGAAAATCCGAATCTGAAAGCTTCCAGGTTTTTCCCCACACAAGTGAAAGTTCAAGTCCCTTCCCAATAGCCACATGTCCATCACATGGCCCAATCAGGCACCGTCCAAGACTGGAGATGCCTCCCAGTCACACCACTCCAGGTTCAGAGCAAGGTGTCCTTGACTCTCTGAGAAAAGAATGTTATTTTGACTATATCTCACCCATACTGCATATAATCCCCCCTCCCATTTCCCCACAGTATTAAATCCCCGACAAATGCCAGTCCAATCTCCCCTTGAAAGCTTCCAGTGATGAAGCTCCCACCATTTGTGAAGGCAACTTCTGTTCCACTGGTTGATTGTTCTCACTGTCAGGAAATTTCTCCTTATTTCCAGATTGAATCTTTCCTTGATCAGTTTCCATCCATTATTCCTTGTCTGGTCTTCGGGTGGTTTGGAGAATAGCTTGACCCCCTCATCTCTGTGGCAGCCCCTCAAATATTGGAAGACTGCTATTTATGTCTCCCCTGGTCCTTCTCTCCACTAGACTAGCCATGTCCAGTTCCTGCAACCGTTCATCATAGGTTTTAGCCTCCAGTCCCCTAATCAACTTGGTTGCTCTTCTCTGCACTCTTTCTAGAGTCTCAACATCTTTTTTATAGTATGGTGACCGAAACTGGATGCAGTATTCCAAGTGTGATTTTACTAAGGCTTTATAGAGTGGTATTAGTACCTCCCTTGATCTTGATTGTATCCCATTGTATTGTACCCCTTTTAAACTCTCTATGAATCAAACATGGGGGACATAGTGGCTCAGTGACTAAGACGCTAAGCTTGTCGATGGGAAAGGTTGGCAGTTCGGTGGTTCAAATTCCTAGCACCGCCTAATGGAGTGAGTTGCCGTTGCTGACTTGACCCAGCTTCTGCCAACCTAGCAGTTCAAAAGCACGTAAAAAATGCAAGTAGAAAAATAGGGACCACCTTTGGTGGGAAGGTAACAGCGTTCCATGAGCCTTCAGCATTGAGTCATGCCGGCCACATGACCACAGAGATATCTTCGGCCAGCGCTGGCTCTTCGGCTTTGAAACGGAGATGAGCACCACCCCCTAGAGTTGGGAACGACTAGCACGTATGTGCGAGGGGAACCTTTACCTATGAATCAAACATATGCTTCCTGAGTGCCAACATTGGATCTTGGAAGCTCCACTGCATCTGATGGAAACAGACTTTGATCTAGGCAGAAGTTTTTATCTTTTATTGTAAGGAGAATATTCCAATTCTCTTTGGACAGGATCCATTTTGGAAACTTTTTCCAGTTCTGTCCCTAGTTGTAGATCTGCTTTGCTGAATCTAGTTTTGCAAGAAAATTTGTGAAGTTCCTCTCTAAGCATTCCTAAATACTCCCTCCCACCCCCCACCCCGCCCACTGGAGAAACAGCTTCCCGAGTTTGTTAGTGATTTTCTTAATCAAAACGTTTTTCTGCCTTTTCCTTCTCTATTTCGTCTTATTAAGTCAAACTCAGTCCGCAGTCCCAAAACATCTGTTGGAGCTTAATAAAATGCAGGAAAATGGTCAAGTGGCTTATTTTCCAACCAGCTGTGAGGAAGTACAAAAATCACTACCGTATTTTTCAGAGTATAAGATGAACCTTTTTCCTTCAAAAAAAGAGGCTGAAAATCTGGGTGCATCTTATACACTAAATACAGCATTTTTTGTGCCTCCCCAACCCCCCCCCTTCACCAAAATGGCCGTGCATAGCCTTTAGGAGGCTTTCAGAGAGCTCCTGGGGGCTGGGGAGAGTAGAGATGAGTGAAAAATGAGGATGTTTTTGCTAACTTTTGCCCTTCCCCAGCCTCCAGGAGCACTCTATAAGCCCACTAAAGGCTTTTCATGCCTTTTTTGGAAAGAAAACAGGCCCATTTTCATGAAAAATGTGCCATTTTTGGGAGCTTTGCAGAGTGCAAAAACTTTTTTTTTAATTTGCCTCTTCAAAACCTTGGTACATCTTATACTCTGTTGTGCCTTATACTCTGAAAAATACGATATTCCTGTGAAATGCCCGAGGCTTCTGTGAATGAAAATAGCTTTGGAAGATCTCCTGGTGGAGTTGGTACCTTCAAACCCATCAAGGTGTGATGTAATGGAAATGCTCCTGAGTAAGGTGGAACTAGAACTCATTGTCTTCTGCTGATGGGCCCAAAGTCACCCAGCTAGCTTTCATGCCTAAGGTAGGACTAAAAGTCATTGCCTCCTGGTGATTGGCTCAATGACACCCATCTGACTTTTAAACATAGGGCAAATCTAGAGCATTTCAGACAAGTGACTGTCCAGTCTCTTCTTCAAAGCCTCCAGTGATGGGGCACAAACAACTTCTGGAGGCAAGGCATTCCACTGCTTGCTAGTTCTCACCATTAGGAAAATTTTTCCTTTGTTCTCGGTTGCTTCTTTCATTTGTTGACTTGTCTTGAGTAGAGTTGGCCACTGTATAGTCAAGGCTATGGTTTCCCCTGTTGCAATGTATGACTGTGAAAGTTGGACCATAAGGAAGGCTGAGTGCCGAAGAATGAACTCTGGTGCTGGAGAAGACTCCTGCGAGTCCCTTGGACTGCAAGGCCATCCAACCGATCAGTCCTAGAGGAGATCAATCCTGACTGCTCTTTAGAAGGCCAGATCCTGAAGAGGAAACTGAAATACTTTGGCCATCTAATGAGAAGGAAGGACTCCCTGGAGAAGAGCCTCATGTTGGGAATGATGGAGGGCAAAAGAAGAAGGGGACGGCAGAGAAGGAGGTCGCTGGATGGAGTCTCTGAAGCAGTTGCTGTGAGCTTAAATGGACTTCGGGGGATGGTAGAGGACAGGAAGGCCCGGAGGAATGTTGTCCATCTTCAAAACTAACAACAAGAATCCTGGTTACCATCAAGAATCTTTTTCCCTTAAAAAAAATGCACTGCCGTGTAACAATAGCTGAGAGCAAAAGGAGATACCAGCAGTGGGTTCTTCCTGTGTCTGGGTTTAAGTGCTGTAATTAAATTACATCCATAATGCATAGTGTTTGCCTTGTAATACATTATTAATAATAACAACACCGACTTGTAAGGTCCATCCTCAAAACATAAGCTTCCTTGAGATGCTTCATTGGTCTGTTCACACACAATTTTCATACATCTCTAAAGATTACCATTTTAACAGCTTTGGGTATGGATACTGCCAGGCAGTTAGAGCTGACAGTGCATAAATCTATTTCCCTAAACACTCAATTTTCTTATGGCAGTGAAATCAATTTGAATCTGTCTGGATTTTATTCTAAAGTCTATTAATGCCTCTCTCTCTTTCTCTCTCTCTCTCTCTCTCTCTCTCTCTCTCTTTCTCTCCCTCCCTCCCTCTCCCTTCCTCTCCCTTCTTCTCCCTCCCTCTCTCTCTTTTTCATACCTCTCCCTCCCTCTCCCTCTCCTTCTCTATCTCTTTCATTTCTCTCCCTCACTCTCTCCTTCTCTCCCTCTCCCTCACTCTCTCCTTCTCTCCCTCTCTCTCTTTTTCATCTCTCTCTCCCTCTCTATCTCTTTCATCTCTCCCCCCCTCTCTCTTTTATTTCTCTTTCATCTCCCTTTCAACCACCTCGCTTTTTCTGGAATTTAATTCGACAGGCAGAAAGAGCCGGTCAACTGATGCAACCTTTCTTTTATCTCCTTATGCCAACAAAACTTAATTAGCTGCGAAGGGGGAAATAAAGAGGAATTTACAATTAGCCTTTTGCCAATAAAGGGGAAGCCGATGTGAAATTCCATAATCATATGGTACAGCATGGGTTGTTCCCAGTAGTAGTAACCTTTGCAACAAGGTTAGCTGTGTGGTTCTTCTCAGGCATTGTCATAAAACCCCTTGCAGTTTCACTACAAGAACGATGCCTATAAACACACATGTGTGAACCGTATCTTCTGGGGTAAGATGTCAAGAAGAAGGAGCCATCACTGACACTTTGCTTAGTCAATGTGCTGGCTATTAAAACTCTAGGTGTGGGGTGCTTGGTGCTCTCTAAACTTGGCCATTTTTTTGGAGACATTTCATGACCCAGCTGGATAACATCATCAGTGCTAGAAGGGAATGTGATTTGGGAAGAGAAGGAGGGTGAAAGGATTGCCTCTCCTCCTAACTTAAGAAAGTGAAGACTCTTGAAATGGAAGTATTCCAAAAGGAAGCTTTTATTAAGCAGAGGTGATAGCAATGGATTCAAAGCAACGTCTGAATACCCTCAGGCAAGACAAGTAGAATTAAAGCAGTAGAGAATACCCTCTCTTTAACCACATACAGATTCAGCCAATCCATAGGTGTGAAGACGCCATCCCACCAGCCACCCTGAGAAACAGAATAAACATACATTCCCGTTGTGGCCCAGCAGGAGCCGTTGGAGCTTTGGATCAGACGGCATGCATCCTGAAACAACTCACAAGTGTTTTCCGGATCACTCCCTCTGATCCAATGCTCGGTGCCACCTGGTGGCCAACCAGTCTCTCCTCGCCCTGCTCGGAGTCGGCACCCTGTCCAGGGTCCTCCACCTCCTCCAAGGCCGATTCATAAGACCCCTCACTGTCGGAGTCCGGCGGCAGCTCCAACGGCTCCTGCCGGGCCACAACACATTCCCATGACTATCTTCCGTTGGCTATCAAAGTGAAACAACCCACATGGCCATCCCTCCTATACATTCCCCAAGAGGTGAGAAAATCAGTGATTTTCTCAGTGCCAGGACACAAGTTATAAAGTACCAGTTGTCACAGGCAATACTAATGAATGAAATCCAAGCCTCCCCCTTCTCCCAATTGAATGGCAGTATTACTTTTAGGGTTCTGACAGAGGGAGAGGAGGAGGAGGAGTGTGAGGTTTTTGGTGCTCTCTGAACTTGGCTATTTTCTTGAAGACGTTTCCTGACCCAACTGCATAACATCATCAATGCTAGTAAGGAGCGGGGTTTGCTCTCTGTTTCTATTCTATTCTAGAACCTCTAAGACCACTTCCACCAATACCGACAGGACAAGCCACTAGAAGGGAGTGGGCTGTTTTCCAATGCACTTGAAGGCTAGACAAGGAATAATGGAGGGAAACTGAACAAGGAGAGATTCAACCTGGAAATAAGGAGAAACTTTCTGACAGTGAGAACAATCAACCGATGGAAGTTGCCTTGGGAAGTTGTGGGAGCTTCATCACTGGAGGCTTTCAAGAAGAGACTGGACTGCCATCGGTCAGAAATGGTGTAGAGTCTCCTGCTCAGGCAGGGGTTGTTCTAGCTGACCTACAAGACCCCTTCCAATTGCTGCCACACACTGTGGGCTCATATTTAATTGGTTGTCCACTAAAGCTCCAAGATCAACCTATGACCCAACTGGATTCCATGTCTCCTGCTTGGGTCTCCTGCTTGGGCAGGGGGTTAGACTAGATGGCCTACAAGGTCCTCCCCAACTCTGTTATCCTATATTCAATGGAATGACTTGCCTTCAGAAGTTGTGGGAGCTTCATCACTGGAAGCTTTCAAAAAGAGACTGGACTGCCATCTGTCAGAAATGGTGTAGGGTCTCTTGCTTGGGCGGGGGGTTGTAGATGACCTACACGGTCCCTTCCAACTCTGTTAATCTTCTAGAAAGGAGGAGGAGAAGGAATAATTTCCCAGCCAGTGCAATCTTTGCTGAGGATTATGGAAGTCTAGACATTTGGAAGTCAACACGATTCTCAAAGATGGCTCTGATGACCATCTTCTCAACGTGATGAACTTCTCAACATGATGATCTTCTCTCATAATCATCTCAGGTTGGCGTACGAAAAATGAACTCTTGTCAAGAAGAGGAGATGAAGGAAACACTCTGTACTTTATCCATTAAAGGGCCCAGAATTTAACAACACTGTGATTCCAGATGACACCTTCTTAATTCTATTGAAGTGTCAGAATATTCATGAACTAGCAGAAACATAGTAACAAGGTCAGCCATTGGGGACTGGGCTGGAATAGGACATGGTAACAAGGACAGCCAATGTATAGGCATGGCAACTGGGTCAGCCAATGGGAACTATTTGGGGACAGAGTCATGCCAGATGGCTTGGAGCCTGGGTGTGGCTTACCTATGTAGCTCTTGAGTCTGTGCAAGAAAACTAAACTTTTCTGTATTAAGCTTTGATCTCTGAAACTAAACTGGTCTGCTGCTCTGATCTGAAACTGAAGAACCGCTCTTGGTGTTGGATATATTACTTCACATATAATTATGTATACAAAGAGAAGTTAATGAATCCTGCTGAATCAGTTACCTGTGTGTGCTTTCTGGATTTGATTTCTGCAACAAACTCTGGCATGAAGCTAATTTGATCCTGAGGTTGATGTTACTGGGTTTTCTCCATTCTGCTGTTCTAGTCCCATCCATTTAGAATGAAATGGAAAACCGGCCCATGCTGAGGAGACAATCACTCTTGAGAAGGTCATTGTTACTTCCAACAAGAGAAAAAGCATCTCCATATCTCTGCACGGTGCCAAGAAAGAAGAGAGATGCTCTGAGCTCTTTCTGCTACTATCAATCTGATTGGGCCATTTTCATTCTCCAGAGGAAGCCAGTTATGAGATTTAAAAAGATCCATAGATCATGCTGCCTCATTAATTTTCCATTTGGACTCCGATGTCAGGACGAAGTCGTATTAAGCCATTGCCTGGAGTAATTCTCCGTGGCAGACAAATGCGGGCTGACTCTCCTTTTACATTTTTCATCCTCTCTAGAAAAAGGGTGTTTTTTTTTCCAGCAGAGAACCTGCTTTGCCATTAATGGATCTTATATATATATGTGTGTGTGTGTGCATATACATATATATATAACAATTAATCAGTGGAACGTCTTGCCTACAGAAGTTGTGGGTGCTCCATCACTGGAGGTTTTCAAGAAGAGACTGGACAAGCATTGCCCAAGATGATATAAGGTCTCCTGCCTGGAAAAGAGGGTTGGATTAGAAGACCTCTAAGGTCCCTTCCAACCCTACGATTCTATATTCTATGTGTGAATCAACTGATCAATAGATACTATGTTTCCCCCAAAATAAGACAGGCTCTTATTTTCTTTTGACCTGAAAAATAAGCACTTGGCCTTATTTTCAGGGAGGTCTTATTATTTTTGAGGTGCAGGAGGCGGCGAGCGTGGTAACCTCATGGCTGCTTCTATGTTGCAATATTTACAGGAAGGGTTTATTTTCAAGGGAGGGCTTATTTTTAGTGCATGTGCTCAAAAGCCCTATTGGACTTATTATCTGGGGAGGTCTTATTTTCAGGGAAACAGGGTAGAAAGTGCTTCAGTTCCTTTGGGGCACCAGAGAACTGAACAGAAACACTTCTGCTGACAGATGTTGTTGGGCTAGCAATCTGCAACAATCTCTACTATTCTTAGGTTTTCAAGCAGATTTGTAATTCAGCATGATCTGGTGGGACTGCGGTTCCCCATCAAAATATGCATGCTGTATCTCCTGTATAAGGAGGAAGGAAGCTAGAATAATGAATTATAAGTTCCACCAGCAATCATCCCTTCCAGTTCCTTACCTCTTTCCAATCTTAGGATGGGTCAGTAAAAAATGTCCTGTCAACTAGCTCCTTTGAGCTTTTTCTACACCGGCTTGCAGTTTGAGGTTGGAGTACCCCTCAGTAGACATAAGAGATTGAACATGGCATCAGTAATGGATGGAAGCTGAATACATCAATAATCAATAATGATGGAAATTGAACAGGGAGAGATTCAACCTGGAAATAAGGAGGAATTTTCTGACAGTCAAAACAATCAACCCCTGGAACAGAAGTTGCCTTCGGAAGTTGTGGGAACTTCATCACTGGAGGCCTTCAAGAAGAGACTGGACTGGACTGCCACCTGTCAGAAATGGTGTAGGATCTCCTGGTTGGGTGGGGGGTTCCAACTCTGTTAATCTGGTCCTGGATTCGGCCCTGAAGCCGTGGGCCTTCCCCTTAGTGTTTCTCACAGATGCTTCTCTGGTGTCTCGTAACAGCCAAGACATGAGGAGATGCATTCCAATTCCTTGTACAGCAGTAGACAGTGTCGGGGGAGTGACCTTTTACTGCCCTTAAGCTTACTGCTATCCCGTCTGAGCGCCTGCTGAGAACAGCTAAGTTAAACATCATAAATCCTGGCTCCAAAGGATTACTTTGGGCTTTTCACTAACAATCTTCTGCGGGGATATCAGGCTTGAAAGAGTCATAAATCATCCACAGAACATCTGCCTAACAAGGGGGTAACTTGGAATTGATTCTCTAGGCTTAAGTGATGAGAGAGAGAGAGAGAGAGAGAGAGAGAGAGACAGACAGACAGACAGACAGACAAACAGACACACAGAGAGAGACAGAGAAAGACAGAGAAAGAGATACAGAGAGACAGACACATACAGAGCGAGACAGAGAGACAGAGAAAGACACACAGAGAGACAGAGACAGAGAGACAGAGATACATACAGAGAGAGACAGAGAGACAGAGAAAGACACACAGAGAGACAGAGACAGAGAGACAGACACACACACACACACAGACAAAGACAGAGAAAGAGATACAGAGAGACAGAGACACATACAGAGAGAGACAGAGAGACAGAGACACACACAGAGAGAGACAGAAAGACAGAGAGACAGAGAAAGACACAGAGAGAGAGGGACACAGAGAGAGAGGGACAAAGAGAGAGACACACATACACAGAGACAGAGAGACACACAGAAAGACATGGAGAGAGAGACACACACAGACAGGACAGACACAGAGAGAAAGACACAGATAGAGAGAGAGACAGAGATCTCAAACTGACCATGTTCATGTAAAGCAAGTAAGAAAAACAGGGTAAGCAACAGAGCAGGATGTTTGTTTGATGGAACTTGTCATTGAAAACAATGTCATCGTTCAAGGAAGGCAAGATAATAATCAATGTTGTAAAACCACGAGGAAAGTACTTGGTGATCTCTCCTACCTTTTTGCCTACCGGCTTCATCCCTGGGAGCTTTCAAGGTGAGATTGGACTGCTGTTTGTTGGGGATGGTTTGTCTGGGCTCAGAAGTTCAATCAGTGCTGGGATGAAATTAGAAGATCCCTGGGTGGATGGAAGGTTGGGGTGGGAAGTTGAACTTAGCAACTGTAACAAGAATAGTCATAAAATGGGGCAAAACTCATTCAACAAAGCTTTCACTTTGACCAGACAACCATTGCCCAGGATAGTATGACATTTTGGGCTCAATTGTGGTCGTATGTTGAGGACTACCTGTAGGAAGATACATCACCAGAGGGGGGGCTGGGTGTTTTGAGAAGGGGAGAAACTCTTCAATTGCCTTTAGCCCAAGATGGTTGGTGGGCAATCAGCAGTCCATTTGCTGGAGTCCTGACTCCTTTTGATAGACCACCGTGATTAGAAATGTGGCTGAGAGGTCAGTAATAGTTCAGCGCTCCTTTCCAATCCACATCGCGCCTGTCACACACCCCACTGCGCTACGTACACTGCTGGATTAAAAAATGAAGCCAGTCGGAAGTAATATGATTGGCTGCTCAATTTCAGTCCGAAAAGAAGATTCATTGAGGTGAAACAGAGTCGAAGAAGCCCTGAAGATGCAGGGAGCCAAGGAATTAGGTCGGACTAATAAAATAATATTTGCATCCCCGCTGATTCGATTTGCTAGGATCTGTATGATTGGAAGATGAGGGATATATATATATGGGGGATATATGTATATATGTATTTAATATCACAACCCCTGGTATGCCCAAATACTGCTTCCTTTCTCTGTCTATCTGCTCATCACAAGAGACCATCCAGACAGAAAGCCAATATTTTTACTGTTGCCTTTGATACAAATACAACATATATATATATATATATATATATATATATATATATGTATATGTATATGTATATGTATATGTATATGTATATGTATATGTATATGTATATGTATATGTATATGTATATGTATATGTATATGTATATGTATATGCATATGCATATGCATACGTATACGTATACATGTATACATGTATACATGTATATGTATGTATGTGTACACACACACACACACACACACACACACACACACACACACACACACACACACACACATATATATATATATATATATATATATATATATATATATATATATATATATATATATTCACAGCCGACAAAGTCTTTCAAGGGAGGATTTGCCATCACACACCTCATCTGGCTTGGAGAGCGGCCAGGCCGATATCTGCAAAACCTGGCAAGGAGTCTCGGAGGGTCACAAACCAATTAAGCGAACTGATGGTCTCCTGCAAACTCCACTCCCCTTTTGCTCCTCTCTTATTTCCTTTGGGAGGGGCCAAGGTGGCGCAGTGGTTAAATGCAGCACTGCAGGCTGACTGCTAGATCAGCAGTTCAGCGGTTCAAATCTCACCGGCTCAGGGTTGACTCAGCCTTCCATCCTTCCGAGGTGGGTAAAATGAGGACCCGGATTGTTGTTGGGGGCAATATGCTGACTCTGTAAACCGCTTAGAGAGGGCTGAAAGCCCTATGAAGCGGTATATAAGTCTACTGTTATTGCTATATTATTGCCATTCATCGTTCACCTGTGGCCTTATTCCCATGTCGACCCCTGTTCTTTAGCTGTTCCCTTTGTCCGGCAACTTTGCGCATGCGCACACTGGGAATAGGCTCCAGCTGTTCTTCTGCTCACTGATGTCTGACTGTGAAATCATTCCCGACTCTAGTCGCTCCTGATTCTAGGGGGCGCTGCTCATCTCCGTTTCAAAGCTGAAGGGCCAGCGCTGTCCAAAGATGTCTCCGTGGTCATGTGGCCGGCATGACTAAACCCCGAAGGTGCACGGAACACTGTTCCCTTCCCACCAAAGGTGGATCCTATTTTTCTACTTGCATTTTTACATGCTTTCGAACTGCTAGGTTGGCAGAAGCTGGGATAAATAACAGGAGCTCACTCCATTATGCGGCGCTTAGGATTCGAACCTCCAAACTGCCGACCTTCTGATCTACAAGCTCAGCATCTTAATCACTGAGCCACTGCGTCCCTTCAAACATTATAAACATCATATACCAGTAAACATCACATTTGTAGCCATTAACCTCTAAGTCTATTCATCATAATGTTTACTTATCCATAACTCGCTTGTTTTCAGTGCCGTAACTTATACGAACTGCTGTAAGTCGAGGAGTACCTGTACAAAAAGCAGTAAGAATAGATCCCTTCCTAGCACCACCTCCCCCACCCCCCACCCCAATTCTCCAGCAACTACAACTCAAATCCCATCCGAGGATGATGATATTCTTGTCAAAAGGAGACGCTTGTTATCTACACAAACATCCTCGTGTCCTAAATGGATTCGCGGGGAGAGGGGAGGGGGAAACAGCTGCTTCTCCCCCATTGCCTTTCCAGCTTGATGAGGTTAATAATAACTTTGAATGCGTATGTACAGCATTAGCTTTCCGAGTAACATGCATAATTCAACATCCCCTAAAGTACAGCTAAGCTTTGAGGAAGCAAACTTCCCTTAATGTAACTGGGCAGAGATCCAGCTTTAACCAGCTGCCGAGGGTTGATGTACAATTTTTGGTTAAGTGAATAATTTATCACGCATATTATCTGTGGTGGATCACATCCCCACACAGTCTGCAGGGCCTTACATGTGACTCTCGAGATGGCAGGCCGTTGGCATGCGTTTGATGGGCCATTACTATTTCCAACCCTCTTAAGGTATGCCTCGTCCAGTGAAGAGAAGGACTAGGGGTGACGGGATAGTGATATTCCAATATTTGAGGGATCACCAAAAAGAAGCAGGGGCAATTTATCTTCCAAAGCACCTCAAGGCAGGACAAGAAGCAATGAGTGGAAACTAATCAAGGAGAGAAGCAACTTAGAACTAAGGAGGAATTTCCTGACAGTTAAAACAATTAATCAGTGGAACAACTTGCCTCCAGAAGTTGTGAATGCGCCAAAACTGGAAGTTTTTAAGGAGGTTGGATAACCGTTTGTCTGAATTGGTGTACTGTTTCCTGCCTAAGCAGAGGGTTGGACTAGAAGACCTCCAAGGTCCCTTCCAACTCTGTTATTTTGTTATACTGTTAAAGGTTCTGCCAGCCCATTCTAACCATGATGGAAGGGCTTCATTGAAGACTTGGGATGCCAATCCTTACAGGTATAAGTCCAACTCTTGGAAGTAATTCCAATACAGGTGTATAGGAACCTAAGGTCATGCACTTCCCGTGCCAAGTCAAAAATTGCCACTGAATCGTAATTGATTTAGTATAATGGAATGTGTGGATGACCTTGGGGGTGTTCTGACTGAGGCTTCCCGAGAGCAGGAAGCAAATTCCTTGTCCCGACAAAACCCCCTTTTGACTGTGAATTCTGCTCATTCACATCCAGCAAAGTCTTTCCAGGGAGGATTTACATTCACAGACCTTATCTGCCTTGGAGAGCAGCCAGGCCGATATCTGCAAAACTTGGCAAGGAGTCTCGGTTCGAATCCCTAGCTCCGTGTAATGGAGTGAGCTCCCATTACTTGCCCCAGCTTCAAAAGCAGTTCAAAAGCACATAAAAATGCAAGTAGAAAAATAGGGACCACCTTTGGTGGGAAAGTAACAGCATTCCGTGCACCTTCGGGGTTGAGTCATGCCGGCCACATGACCACGGAGACGTCTTCGGACAACACTGGCTCTTTGGCTTTGAAACGGAAATGAGCACCGCCCCCTAGAGTTGGGAACGACTAGCAAATATGTGCGAGGGGAACCTTTACCTTTAAGCTAAGCTACCACCCTAAATATTGGCTAGGCATATTCTGAGTCTGGAATCATTTTATGTGCTTGAAGATAGGGAATAACCTTCTGACCAATCTCATGAAATAGTTTTATCCTCCTCCCCCATAGATCATCAACCCTCTGAGAACGGCCCTTTTCTCTTTCCCTTCTCAAATCTGTCCATTCCACATTTTTTTTCCAGCTAAAGAATGTCAGTGCAGCAACTTTGAGAGAAAAAAGAGAGAAGCTTTCTGTCCATCACCTTAGCCAGGAATCAACGGAAACTGAGGTTGATGACTCTCTTTGAGGTTTTGGATGCAATCCTCACTCAATTATCCGAAAGCAATGTTGTCAGGTGAGTTTTCTGAATTTTCTTCCCCAAGGACAAGATGAGCCATCAAAGAAACATGACTCAAAGAACAAGTCTGACATCTGGTGGTACAAACCAGATTTTTCAGATGTTGCCTTTGTTAGAATAACTGAAACACAGTCGTTTCCAGACTTGGAGAACTACCGTATTTTTCAGAGTATAAGACACACCTAGGTTTTAGGGAGGAAAACAAGAAAAAGAATCTCCCTCTGCCTGCTAGCAATTTGCCTTCTTGCAGCAAACAGTATAGAAGAAATACACTGTTTGTGCCATTACATTTCAGACTATACTTCAGTGGTGGGATTCAGCCAGTCTGCACCTATTCGGGAGAACCAGTTGTTAACTTTCTAAGCAGTTTGGAGAACCGGTTGATGGAAGAAATCCCCTTTTGCTTTTTTCCACTTTACAGGGCTGATCCCTGTAAAGGAAGGCAGGAAGGAAACATTCTGGTGGTGTTTCTAGCCTAATCTTTATTGCCCTGCTTACAGAAACTGCCTCTGGTTAACCCTTATTACATTGTAACAGTTGATGCGAAGCACCCATTGCCGTGAATGACATTGAGTTGGCCACACCCACCCAGTCACATGACCACCGAGCCATGCCTACCCAACTGGTCATTAGGGCAGAGAACCGGTTATTAAATTATTTGAATCCCACCACTGCTATATCTGTACAGATGCTGTTAAAATTGAGGTGGCTTTCTGGAAGCATACGTTATTCTCTGCTTTTTAAAAGAAGATACAACAGCACCGGGCCTCTTCAGATCAAGCATTTATTTTAAAAAGCTTCTTCGTTTTGTTAAGTTGTCTGGAATAATAATAAAGCAGTCTTTAAGAAATAAGTCTAATAATTTGAACATTCTATAGGTGTTTATAGTTATTGACTTACCTCCTTGCAGCAAGCAGCAAACAGCCTGTTTCAGTTTAGCCTGATTAGAAGGGGAAAATAATCTGCCTCTGGCTCCCAGCAATTTGCCTCCTTGCAGCCAACAGCCCATTTCACTTTCAATTTCAGTTTCAGCACTGGCCCTTGGGTGGATGATCAGCTGTTTCAGGCTGCAGAGCTTGCCATAGCCTATTGCCACCTCTGCAAGCCCGTTTTTTTCCGTTTGCTGCAAGGAGGTAAATTGCTGGGAGGCAGAGGCCAAAGGGTGGGGGACAGTGGACAGGTGAGTCTTATTCAGTGTATAAGACGCACCCAAATTTTCACCCTCTTTTAGAGGGGGAAAGGTGCGCCTTATACTCCAGAAAATACAGTATCTTTTCCTTCTTTCTTTGATTATTTTGGGTGGAAGTTGGCAGGCCATGAACTTTGCAGAGTGAGAAGCTATTAAGCGACTTTTTGATCCTTTTTGAAAACCCTATATAACCCTATCACTAATAGATTTGCTATATAACAACATTCAAGTATTAAGTAGATTAGAAACTGAAAGATGACTGTTTGTGTAGATATTAAGCTTGTTTTCTTCTAATGTAATTTCAAGAAAATGTATAGTTGTATTTGATACCAAGCTGCCAAAAAAGCCAATGCAATCCTAAATTGCATTAACAGAGAGATACAATCAAGATCAAGGGAGGTACTAACACTACTCCATAAAGCCCTAGTGAGACCACACTGGGAATGCTGCATTCAGTTTTGGTCACCACACTACAAAAAAGATGTTGAGACTCTAGAAAAGGTGCAGAGAAGAGCAACAAAGATGATGAGGGGACTGGAGGCTAAAACATAGGAAGAACGGTTACAGGAACTGGGCATGGCTAGTCTAGTGAAGAGAAGGACCAAGGGAGACATGATAGCAATAGTCCAATATTTGAGGGGCTGCCACAGAGAAGAGGGAGGCAAGCTATTTTCCAAAGCACCTGAAGGCCAGACAAGGAATAATGGATGGAAACTGATCAAGGAGAGATTCAACCTAGAAATAAGGAGAAATTTTCTGACAAGAACAATCAATCAATGGAACAGACGTTGCCTTCGGAAGTTGTGGGAGCTTCATCACTGGAGGCTTTCAAGAAGAGATTGGACTGCCATCAGAAAGGGTGTAGGGTCTCCTGCTTGGGTGGGGGGTTGGACTAGATGACCTACAAGGTCCCTTCCAACTCTGTTAATCTGTATATCCCAAGGACCTCCCGAATCTAAACAACAGCCCAGAATCAAAAAATGATCCAGAACTGGTGTTGGCTTCCTTTAAGAGCATCTGTCTTCTTGTCGCCTTTATTTTCCAACTCAAAACACCACAAGCTGTGTTCCCTTTTTCTTGTAGAGGAGAATTTTTGGCAATTTCGGGATCAGCTGGAAAGTTTCAATTTAAAAAGAGCAAGCCAAGCAAAACCTAAACCTAAGGATTAGTCTCGGCCACTAGATGGCAGTGTTGTCACGCAAACACAATTTGACTGACATTCTTGTTCCTCTTTCTATGCTGCAGGATTTTCTAAAACACCTGGACCAAAACATGCTCCTTTTGCTGTGTTTGAAGAGTCCCATCAAAGTGGGGGCTAGGAGGAAGACTGGACAAAGAAGTCTTGATCTGGGCACTGATTCTTTTGAGAGTTTGAGCCTCTTGCTGTTATTTTATTATGATGCTTCATATATAATTCTGGGCAGTTAAAAAAAAAGTAGCAATTGCAACCACATAGCAGCATTTCAGGAGGACAGAGTTTTGAGTATAGATGGCAGAAAAGTCTAGCTTTTAAGGAAAAAGCACCACAGTTTTAGGGCTGGGTATGATGCGGTGGTTAAAGATCCTAGACTAGATAGCTGGGAGAACGTGAGTTTTCTTGAAGATGTTTCATGACCCAATTAGGCAACATCTTCAGTGCTAGAAGAGAGTGAAGCTTGCAGGGAGGAGGAGGAGGAGGAGGAGGAGGAGGAGGAGGAGGAGGAGGAGGAGGAGGAGGAGGAGGAGGAGGAGGAGGAGGAGGAGGAGGAGGAGGGAGACTGACTGTGGAGTCCTTGGTGCTCTCTGAGCTTGGTGGTTTTCTTGCAGATCTTTCATGACCCAACTAGGTAACATCTTCAGTGCTAGAAGAGAGTGAAGCTTGCAGGGGGGAGGAGGAGGTGGAGGTGGAGGAGGAGGAGGAGGAGGAGGAGGAGGAGGAGGAGGAGGAGGAATGACTGTGGAGTCCTTGGTGCTCTCTGAGCTTGGTGGTTTTCTTGCAGATGTTTCATGACCCAACTAGGTAACATCTTCAGTGCTAGAAGAGAGTGAAGCTTGCAGAGGGGAGGAGGAGGAGGAGGAGGAGGAGGAGGAGGAGGAGGAGGAGGAGGAGGTGGTGGTGGTGGTGGTGGTGGTGGTGGTGGTGGTGGTGGAGGAGGAGGAGGAGGAGGAGGAGGAGGAGGAGGAGGAGGAGGAGGAGGAGGAGGAGGAGGAATGACTGTGGAGTCCTTGGTGCTCTCTGAGCTTGGTGGTTTTCTTGCAGACGTTTCATGACCCAACTAGGTAACATCATCAGGGCTTTCTTGTTCGGGTCATGAAACATTTGCAAGAAAGCCACCAAGCTCAGAGAGCCCCAAGCACCCCTCGTTTCAACCCTGAGCTACAAATATTCTCCTTTATTGACTGCACAATCTATTCTCATGCCAATCATCCCACCTCAGGATTGGCCAAGCCCGTGTTGTAGTGGTACGTTTCCCACCCTCCTTCCAATCTCTGCGAAGGAAACTGGGAGCAGAGCCCAGAACCGTTTCCCAACCCTCCCATCTCCTGAAGCCGTTAGATCTTCTTCTTCTCTGCCTATTTTCTAGCCTAATCAACCATTCACAGAAATAAACACACCTGCTCTTTCTGGAAAAAGAAAGGATCTGTTTTTAAATCTTGTTTTTCAGGAGAGAAGCCAACTCATTTTCTATCTCCAATCAAAGTTGTCTGTCTGTCTGTCTGTCTGTCTGTCTTTCTGTCTTTCTCCCTCTTTCCCTTCTCTCTCTCTTTTCCTCCCGCCCTTCCTTCTTTCCTCCTCTTTCTTTCTTTCCTTCCTTCTTTCTCTCTCTTTCTTTTTCTCTCTCTTTCTCTCTCTCTCCCTTCTCTCTCTCTTTCTTTTCCTTCCTTCTTTCTCTTTCTCCTTTCTTTCTCTCTCCCTCTGTCTCTCTCTTTATTTCCATTCCTTCCTTCCCTTTCTTTCCTTCTCTCTCTCTTTCTCTCTCTCTCTCCCTTCTCTCTCTCTTTCTTCTCCTTCCTTCCTTCCTTCTTTGCTTCTCTTTGCCTTCCTCCCTTCTATCTCTCTTTCTTTCTGAATTCACATTTCCCCTGAGCTGGCATTAGGGAAGAAATTGTCCTGCCTGATTAAAACATGAGGCTTGCATATTTTTAGAAAAGGAACCCTGAAAAAATTAATATACCCAGACATTAATCTCACTGTGCAATCCAGAGAGTTCTCCTCCCTATATATCACCACCTACCTAAATATCATTTCGGTGAGTCCCGACTGATGAAATGCAGGCTCAAAAGAATTTCTCCCCCATCTCTCTCTCTCTCTCTCTCTCTCTCTCTCTCTCTCTCTCTCTCTCTCTCTCTCTCTCTCTCTCTCTTTCATGTAGGTGCACTTTATTTGTTCACACACAAAAAAGCCTCTTTTGTAGGAATCCTTTGTAGGTGACTGTTCACACTGGTGGGTATTCTCTGCTCCTTCTGGCTTGCCTGTGATTTTAGCTGTTTTTTCACAGCATAATAACCGATTTCAGAGGGGTACAATGCATTTTTTTATCATTTCCTTTCCACTTGATCTCCTCTTTCTTTGAAACCCATGCAGGGAAAAAAAATTCTTTCATTGCAAACGCTAGGAGATTGATGTTCCGCCTTTCACAACTGTCCACTGAAATTCCTGATGTTTGAATCAAAACAGGACTAAATTCATAAATCACTCCATTGCTTCATTCCAGATCAAGAAATTTACCCATGTAGTATTAAACAAAAAGGGAAAGCGGTCCCTGTGGATTTTATTCCGCTAGTTGCTGACTCTAGGAAGGCGTTGCTCATCTTTGTTTCAAGGCCAGCGCTGTCCGAGAACATTTCCACGATCATGCAGCCACAGCATGATGTCACCGAGTGCTGTTACCTTCCCACCAAAGTGGTACCTATTTATCTACTCGCATTTGCATGCTTTGGAATTGCTAGGTTGCCAGGAAATGGAGCGAGGATGGGAACTCACCCCGTGGGGTGGCACTCGGATCTCAAATCTGGGCTGCTGGCTTTCCAGCTGCAATGTAGCATACTACCCACATAGTAAGGCTGTAGTATTATTATTTGTCCACCAAAGTCTTTCAAAGGAGGATTTACAGTCACAGACCTTCTCTGGCTTGGAGAGCTGAGAGGCCGATATCTGCAAAACTTGGTAAGGAGTCTCAGAGAGTCACGAACCAATTAAGCAAACTAATTGTCTCCTGCAAACTCCACTCCCTTTTCGCTTCTGTTTTATTTCCTGTGGGAGGGGTCATTCATCGTCCACCTGTGGCCTTACTCCCAAGTCGACCCCTGTTCTTTAGCTGTTCCCTTCGTCTGGCAACTCTGCACATGCGCACACTGGGAACAGGCTCCAGCTGTTCTTCTGCCCCACTGATCTCTGACTCTAAAGGCAGCTGATAACTGACATACGGCCCTGACCCCCCCTCTGCCTCCGATACAGAGCCCTCCTCAGAGCCTTCCCCAGCCTCCAAGATTAGCCCATCTTCCTCCCTAACCTCCTCACTCTCCGAATCTGCCACCAGCTCTGCTGGCCACTGCAGGCCACAACACATCCCGATGGTCACATGACCAAAATTCAGACGCTTGGCAACTGACTCATATTTATGATGATTTTTTGCGACCTTCTGACAAGCCAGATTCACTTAACAACCATGTTACTAATTGAACACAGGCAGTGATTCACTTAATAACTATGGCCTTCTGCTTTCTCCCAGATGGATCCTTATTTCTTCGCTCAACGTATTCAAGTATGTCAGATTCCACCCTCCTCTTCCTGAAACAGAACATGCTCCAAATCCCTTGGATTTCTGGGTTCTTCTTTCCCGGCTTCATTCTTATTGCAGTCACAACCTCAAGGGTATAAGGGAGACTGAAGAGCATAGATAAATAAATTGATTAGCCTTCACCGCCATCTGCCATGCACAGAGCAGCAAAATGTAATTGAAAAGTTTTTTTTAATCGCTAAATCAACCTAAGGAGATAAGAACCAATAGAGTTTTGGATGGTGTTGAAGCCAAAGAGGAAAGCTTTGTGGGAGAAACACATTGGAGACAGTGTATTCTTGCAACTTGACAGAACACCAGTTCTTGTCTATTCTCCTTGTTACAACCTTGGATCTGTTGATTGCTTTGTACCCTGGCTTCTCTTTAGTTTAAAGAGAGAGAGAGAAAGAGAGAGAGAGAGAGGGAGGGAGGGAGGGAGGGATGGATGGAGGGAATGAATGCATTTATTTATGTCTCTTATTTGCTTAGATAGGATCTACACCTTTGTTTCCTTTCTGTCAAGAATGGGAGGCAGCTTTGTTCAACCCAAGACAGTTTTGTCATTGTTAGTTGCGAAATCGTGTCCGACCCATCGTGACACCATGGACAATGTTCCTTCAGGCCTTCCTGTCCTCTACCATCCTCTGGAGTCCATTGAAGCTCAGGCCGACTGCTTCGGTGACTCCATCCAGCCACCTCCTTTTCTGCCATACCCTTCTTCTTTTGCCCTCCATCGTTCCCTACATGAGGCTCTTCTCCAGGGAGTCCTTCCTTCTCATTAGGTGGCCAAAGCATTTGAGTTTCATCTTCAGGATCTGGCCTTCTAAAGAGCAGTCAGGGTTGATCTCCTCTAGGACTGACTGCTTGGATGGCCTTGCAGTCCAAGGGACTCTCAGGAGTCTTCTCCAGCACCAGAGTCCAACGGCCTCCATTCTTTGGCGCTCAGCCTTCCTTATGGTCCAACCTTCACAGCCATCCATTGCAACTGGGAAAACCACAGCCTTGACTATACACACTTTTGTTGGCCAGGTGATGTCTCTGCTTTTTAGGATGCTGTCTAGATTTGCCATCGCTTTCCTCCCCAGGAGGAAAAGATTTCCTCCCTAAATATTTCAGTTGCCAATAAAACCTTACCCAGAGTTTGGCGTCTTAAATATCAGGAAAGAGAAAAAGAAGCATTTCTTAACTCGTGGTTTACTTGTGTCCTGAGATGATCTCTTTCTAAATGTTTTTGTTCAATAGGAAATGGAGTTCAGTTCACTTGATTTTAAGTCTTGAAAATGAGATTTGATTGATGCTAGGGGCAACCAGACCTTGTAGATTTATAACTTAGGCTTGTAGATCTAGGCTAGGCAATTGAACCACTTCCACAGGACCTGCCTCCTCAGACTTCTGAGGATCTGGTGGCAGGACAAGGTGCCAGACACAGAAGTCCTCTCCAGAGCAGGCCTGCCATCAGTTCAAATCCTGCTGAGGGAAGCCAAGACACTCTGGGCAGGCCATGTTGAAGGATGCCAAACAGCTCCTCTATGGTGAGCTGCCTCAAGGGAAGCCATCGCATGGGGAACAAAGGAAGCGAATCAAAGACACGTTGAAAGCCTCCTTCAACTCCTGGATATCGACACCTCCGCCTGGGAGACCCTGGCACACAATCGACTGACATGGCACACGCTGATCCACCAAGGCTGCCAGGCATCTGAGGACAGAAGGACAACCGTAGCACAAGAGAGACGAGCACTCCGCAAAGCCAGAGCTGCAAATGCTGCAACAGTGGTGCCCACACAGGTTCTGCCCGACATGTGGCTGAACATTACGTGCCCAAATAGGCCTTACCAGCCACCTGAGGACACCTGGTAAACAGCCAACCACCTGTTAAATGTCAAGGTCTTCTTGGAAAATGATGGAAGAACAACATCATCATCATATTTGATATGGTCAAATTACTAAATCAGTATATAGATTCGATTCTGTTCTGTTCTGTTCTGTTCTATTCTATTCTATTCTATTCTATTCTATGTTTTGCTCTGCTCTGCTCTCATCTACTCTACTCTACTTACTCTACTTTACTCTACTCTATTCCTCTATTAAATTCCATTCCATTCCAATTTCTATTCTATTCTATTCCTATTCTATTCTATGTTGTACATTGCTCTGCTCTGCTCTGCTCTCACCTACTCTATTCTACTCTATTCTACTCTACCCTACTCTACCCCCTGGATGCAGAAGCATCACACGTGCGCAGGAGACCCCCTGAACCGGTAGTAAATAATTTGGCAACCCACCACTATTCTATTCCATTCCATTCCATATTCCATATTCCACTCCACTCCTAAGAACTTGACTCTTTCTATAGACCAGCTTCTAACCAGGTTTTCCCCAAGTTTAATGAGGAATTGAGCAGCTTTGCTCTGTTTGCATTTGACTTTTAAATATTGGCCTATGAAAGTTGGCTACAGAAAAGGTTGCAGCGTAGGAGAAAGAATATGATAAATGTTCAGCATTAAGAGCACAGAGAAGAGCAACGAAGAGAATTAAGGGACTGGAGACTAAAACATATAAAGAACGGTTAAAGGAACAGGGTATGTCTAGTTTAATTAAAAGAAGGAGTAGGGTAGACATGATAGCAGTGTTCCAATATCTCAGGGGCTGCCATAAAGAAGAGGGAGTCAAACTATTCTCCAAGGCACCTGAGGACAAGAAGCAATGGGTGGAAAATAATCAAGGAGAGAAGCAACTTAGAACTAAGGAGGAATTTATTAACAGAACAATTAATCAGTGGAACAACTTGCCTCCAGAAGTTGTGAATGCCCCAACATTGGAAGTTTTTAAAGAAGATGTTGGATAATCATTTGTCTGAAGCGGTGTAGGGTTTCCTGCCTAAGCAGGAGGTTGGATTAGAAGACCTCCAAGGTCCCTTCCAACTCTGTTAATTTATTCTCATTCATATTCTCATTCATGTTCAGGAACCAACATTTGGAATGATGTATTCAAAACATGCCCACCAAACCCGCAACATTCAGATGATACAGACACAACCAACACCACAAAGTTGCCACAAAGAAGAGGGAGTCAAACTATTCTCCAAAGCACCTGAGCAATGGGTGGAAACTAATCAAAGAGAAAAGCAACTTAGAACTGGGGAGAAATTTCCTGACAGTGAGAACAATTAATCCGTGGAACAACTTGCCTCCAGCAGTTGTGAATGCCCCAACACTGGAAGTCTTTAAGAAGAGGTTGGAAAACCATTTGTCTAAAGTGGTGTAGGGTTTCCTGCCTAAGCATGGGGCTGGACTAGAAGACCTCCAAGGTCCCTTCCAATTCTGTCATTCTAAACTTCTAAACACTTCAGTCCATGGCCAGGTATATGTACCTTCCACTTGGTTGTACAGAATGTTTAAAACGAAGAAGCAATCCAAAGCACGCCGCTTGAGGAAGGACTGGCTATTTTGCAATCTGAGCCTGCCTGGAATTAATCTCCCTTCCTTCCTCTCCAAAGACCTTTTTGTCCTGATTACCGAACACATCCTGAGGAAGGGGGAAAGGGTGTGCAACACGATAACCAGCGTATTAAAACCCTTGAAAGGCCTAGCTACAAAGAGAGGTTAAGAGGGGGAATTAGAATTCATCAGAAAGGAAGGGAGCCGAGTTGGCCGTGATTGAGATGTCAAAGTGAGCACCCCAGAGACACGTAGATGGCCAAGAAGAAGAGGGAAGAGGCTTGGGCGGAAGAAATAAACATGACCAAAATGGTTGTGGGAACTGGGTATGTCTAGCGAAGAGAAGGATTAAGGGCAGTGGTGGGTTTCAAAAATTGTTCGAACCTACTCTGTGGGTGTGGCCTCCTTTGTGGGAGTGGCTTGCCGCCCATGTGACCGGATGGGAGTGGCTTGCCGCCCATGTGACCAGATATGAAGATGCCGAGGACACTTGTCAAAACCACCTTAAATTACCTCACACACAGCACTGGCATGCATAAGGATATGATGTAAACTTGTTTTTTAAAAGGCATCTTTGGTTTGCGTTAAAACAACTTCAACACACGCAATGTTCTGATTGCACCACAAATGCAGTAGTTATCCTTACCTTTCACAGAGGCACTGAGTTTTATAAATATGAGCATGATAGTGTAGAATAATCATATCCAAGGAGCAGTGGTGGTTTCAAATTTTTTTGGAGCCTCTTCTGTAGGCCTGCTTTCCGGGTCCACTGGTGGAACCTCTTCTAACTGGTTTGGTAGATTTGACGAACCGGTTCTACCGAATAGGTGTGAACTGGTAGGAACCCACCTCTGATTAGTGGTGACATAAGTCTTCCAATATTTGGGGGGTTGCCTCAAAGAACAGATGACTTATTCTCCAGAACAGGGGTCCCCAACCTTTTGGACCTCAGGGACCACTAAATTAATAATTTTAAATCCCACGGACCATTAATATGATATGCCTAATGACTGACTGGGTGGGCATGGCTAGGTGGTCACGTGACAGGTGGGCATGGCCAACTTGATTTCACTCACATTGAGTGTCGCCTTGCCAGGCTCTACTTGACCCTCCCTTCCCAGCAGCCACCCGCCCAGGCTCCTTAGTTGCCCCAACAGGAAGCAGTGGCTGGAGCTAAGCAGCCACCATGAGAAAGAGTTGGCAAAACAGCTCAGTTCAGATTGGATCTGACCGAGAAGGAGGATTGGATCTGACCGAGAAGGAGGCTCAGCAGAAGCTCCTCACTGAGGACTACGAGCATGGGCTTTCCAAACAGAGGGAAGACCTGTGGGAGTGCAAGACCAGGTGCCGGCACCTGGAGGCTGAGTGGGCTGAGATGGTCAGCCAGTTCCAGGCCATGATGCAGTCCCACTGGAACGAGGCCCTCTGGCTCTTCGCCACCAGCGGCTCTTCCTCCAGCCTTCATCCAAAGCCCCTCACCAGGAGGCCGAAGCAGACCCCAAGTCAGAATTTCTGCCCCCCTCTGACCTGCACAAAAAGACCCTGAAAGGGGGGGGGACTCTCTGCAGCAACACCAGCGTTCATTGCACATATCCGGCCCAGAGGCTATAGTTTGAGGACTCCTGATTTAGTGCAATATAAAAATTGCAAATATTTTTTCAGTGCGGACCACCAAAATTATCTCACAGACCATCAGTGGTCCACGGACCACCAGTTGGTGATCGCTGCTCCAGAGCATCTGGAGGAAGGACAAGAAGTAACGGGGGGAAGACCACCACAGAGAGATCCAACCTAGAATTAATGAGAAATTTCCTGAAAGTGAGACCAATCAATAGAAGAACTTACCTCCTGGAGTTAGAGGTGCTCCATCACAGAAGGTTTTCAAAAATAGACTGGACAACCATTTGTCTGGGAAGCTATGAGGTCTCCTGACTTGAGCAGGGGTTGGACTAGAAGACTTCCAAGATCCCTTCCAGCTCTATGATTCGATTCCTGCCTTGAGCAGGGGTTGGACTAGAAGACCTCTGAGGTCGCTTGCAGTGCCATGATTCTACTGTCTCCTGCCTCGAGCAGGGAGTTGGATTAGAAGAGCTTCAAATTCCCTTCTGACTCTGTTATTCCGTGATTCTACATGTTGAATCAAGCCTGAGAATTTAATGACACAGCGATTGTGGCATGACTCTTCCAGGGTTTAAGGAATCAAATTTTCAACGCCTGCCTGTGGGGGCGCTCTTCTCAAGCCAATGTCCATGGAAATGTTGGCTGTGGAATAGATTTGGAGTTGGAGTCAAACTTGCATAATTCATACGACCTCCAACCATTCGCAAGCGACGTGCCGCAGCCTGTACTTTGCTGAGTTTTGCAACATGGCTCACATTTTTTTTAAAAAAAAATAGTGCATGTATTGATTAACTTAAAAGCATGAGCATAGAGGTATATCTGGAGGAAATAGGTTGATATGCATTTTTGCTAGGTGGAAAATCGGCCCTGTAGCCAATATTTTTCATTTGCTCAGAGAGGTGAAGGTTATAGCATAACCATAAATAAGTCAAACAGTGTCTCTCTCTCCCCCCCCCCACTTCCTCCTCCTCCTCCTCCTTTTTCTTCTTCTTCTTCTTCTTCTTCTTCTTCTTCTTCTTCTTCTTCTTCTTCTTTCTCTCCCTCTCCCCCCTCTCTCCCTCCTTCCCTCCTTCTCTCTCTCCCTCCCTCCCTCCTCCTCCTTCTTCTTCCTCCCCCACTCTCTCCCTCTCCCTCTCCCTCCCTTCCTCCCTCCCTCTCTCCCTCTCTCTCTCACGCCAGCCAGACATCTGCTATGCCTCTCCTTCTGCTGTCTAAAAGAGCTTCCTCTAACCTTGGAAAGTCTAAATGTCTATGGAGATTCTCAGTCATCCAGGTCAAGGTTGTCCCAAAGGTGCTTTTTCAAGAGGCAACTGGACTTTCTTGTTTTTTTTCTTTTGGAGATGTTTCACTTTTCATCCAAGAAGCTTCTTCAGCTCTGGCTGGATGGTGGAGAATGGAAGGATTTACGTTCTTTGCAGGCAGCTGATCATTTGCATCCTTTTAGAGGGTCATTGGGGTCACTTAGAGGTTTGTCTGTGTCCCCAGAGTCACCTGAGTGGTGCAAATGGTTCCTGTAGTCTGCAATTTTTTCCTCTGGAAATCCATTCCTCCTCCCACACCATTCCTAGGGTCTTCATCCCAAATCGAATAGCTAAAAGCCTGTAGAGATTCTCAGTCATCCAGGTCATGGTTGTCCCAAAGGTGCTTTTTCAAGAGGCAACTGGACTTTCTGGTTTTTTTCTTTTGGAGATGTTTCGCTTCTCATCCAAGAAGCTTCTTCAGCTCTTCCTGGATGGTGAGGAATGGAAAGATTGATATTCCTTGCAGACAGCTGGTCATTTGCATCCTTTTAGAGAGTCGTTGAGGATGCTTGGAGGTTTATCTGTGTCATCAGTAATGCAAATGGGTTGAAAGAGGGGTCAAAGACGCCATCAATGTCAAAATTGGACAGCCCTCTCTCAACAGAGGGGGAGGGATTGGACATCATCTATATCCAGTTTACAGCACAGTCCTTTCAGCAGTTCCAAGAAAGCTCCACACCCATTTGCACTACTCTGGTGACCCTGAGGACACAGATAAACCTCCAGGTGGCCTCAATGACCCTCTAAAAGGATGCAAATGACCAGCTGTCTGCAAGGAGAATCAATCCGTCCATTCCCCACCATCCAGTCAGAGCTGAAGAAGCTGCTTGGATGAGAAGCGAAACGTTTTCAAAGAAAAAAAAAACCAGAAACTCCAGTTTGCCTCTTGAAAAAGCACCTTTGGGATTCGGGAAGTCTAGGCATCGAAACAGGATTGAGGAAGATGTCGTTGGCAACCGAAGGTCCAGATGTGCTGTGAAAGGAACTCTCTTACAGTGGCTGCAGCTGGGAAGTGTGTTTGGGAAGCAACCGCCCGCTGTGAAGATGTGTCCCAGTGGAGTGGAATGGGCCTTTGTAAATACCCACTCATCAGCTGTTTTTCCCCGTTGCCAAGCTCATCTGTTTCTAAGAAGTGCCAATGAGTTGGAGATAATGATACAGTTAGCAGCTGCAATGGGTGGCAGCTTTCAATTAACATAAACTTCTAATGGAGATCAGGCTGAAACACACAGCGTTTTGCTGATACTCTCTTCTGGCTTATTCTACTCCCTGTCCAATAACAGGAGCACCGTTACTTAACAACAAAACCCCACTGCATCTTCATACACACCCTATGCAGGGGAGGTATTCACTTATCTTCCCTAAAGGTAAAGGCAAAGGTTCTCCTCACATATACGTGCTAGTTCTTCCCGACTCTAGGGGGCGGTGCTCATCTCCGTTTCAAAGCCAAAGAGCCAGCACTGTCCAAAGACATCTCCATGGTCATGTGGCTGGCATGACTCAATGCCAAAGGTGCACAGAACGCTGTTACCTTCCCACCAAAGGTGGTTCCTATTTTTCTACTTGCATTTTTTACCTGCTTTCAAACTGCTAGATTGGCAGAAGCTGGGACAAGTCACGGGAGCTCACTCCATTACGCGGCCCTAGGGATTCGAACTGCCAACCTTCTGATTGACAAGCTCATCTTAGCCACTGAGCCACCACGTCACCTTCCCTACTGGTTACCAAATGTGAGCGCATGTGCCCCCACCGCGGTGCATGTGCTCAGTTTTCCACGCATGCGCTTTTGGTGAAAAAAGGTCCTAAATGGGATGGCATAGAGCAGGGTAGGGTGGGCGTGGCGTTTCCACTATCAGTTTGGGCAAACCAATCCGAACCAGTAGAATACCACCTCTTACTCTATGCCAGTGATGGCTAACCTTTTATTTGCCGAGTGTCCAAAGTGCACGTGAGTGAAACGCCAAAACGCAATGTGAGCTTCCCCTGCGCATGTTCCCCCCCGCACATGCACCCCACCCCATCTTCCCCATTTTTGGCTTCCAGGTTGGTACAGGCGGCTTTCCAGGCCTAAAACGGGGCACAGGGGTGGCCTTGCACAGTACCCCTGCCAGTGGTGGCTTCCTACCATTTTGGACCATTTTTGGCTGAACCGGTAGTGATTGGCGGCCTGAGTCGCTGGAACCAGCCCCTGACCCATTTCTGCAGGCAGCGCCGTAGGCACCACCATTTTGTTTTTCACTTCTGCATGTGATTCTGATTCTCAGCCCCCAGAAATTGTGAGCGCTCCATCCATGGAAGTTTTCAAGAAGAGATTGGATGACCATTTGAGAGTAAGAGTAAGGTTCTACATTAAGGCAAGGAAAAGCAAATCCATAGGTACAGTATAGGTGGTACCTTGCTCAATAGGAGTAACTGTGAAAGGGATCTTGGATTCCTAGTGGACAACCATTTAAATAGGAGCCAGCAGTGTACAGCAGCTGCCAAAAAAAGCCAACACAGTTCTAGGCTGCATAAACAGAGAGATAGAATCAAGATCACGTGAAGTGTTAATACCACTTTATAATGCCTTGGTAAGGCCACACTTGGAATCCTGCATCCAGTTTTGGTCACCGCGATGTAGAAAGATGTTGAGACTCTTGAAAGAGTGCAGAGAAGAGCAACAAAGATGATTAGGGGACTGGAGGCTAAAACATATGAGGAACGGTTGCAGGAACTGGGGATGTTTAGTTTAATGAAAAAAAGAACTAGGGGAGACTTGATAGCAGTCTTCCAATATCTCAGGGGCTGCCACAAAGAAGAGGGAGTCAAGCTATTCTCCAAGGCACCTGAGGTTAGAACAAGAAGCAATGGGTGGAAACTAATCAAGGAGAGAAGCAACTTAGAACTGAGGAGAAATTTCCTGACCGTTAGAACAATTCATCAGTGGAACAGTTTGCCTCCAGAAGTTGTGAATGCCCCAACACTGGAAGTCTTTAAGAAGATGTTGGATAGCCATTTGTCTGAAATGGTATAGGGTTTCCTGCCTAGACAGGGGGTTGGATTAGAAGACCTCCAAGGTCCCTTCCAACTCTACTATTGTATGTATTTGTCTGGGATGGTATAAGGTCTTTTGCTCGAGCAGGGGGTTGGATTAGAAGATCTCCAAGGTCCCTTCCAATTTTGGTATTCTCTGTTCCATGGTCTTTCCTTTCATGCTGTTGCCCAGATCTAACTTCAAATACTGACTTCACTCAACTATCCTTTTTAATCCTGGAAGGAAGCTGGTTTGAATATTATAAATGGCCTGGTTGTGTCTTATTGTCGTCTTGACCTTGTTCATAAAATACATCACAGGAGAGATGGACCCTGGACACTTGCTCTGATTCTCAGCCTCCAGAAGTTGTGGGTGCTCCACCACTGGAAGTTTTTCAAGCAGAGACCAGACAACCATTTGTCTGGGACTATATGAGGGTCTTCTGCCTTCAGCAGAGGGTTGGACTAGAAGATCTCCAAGGTCCCTTTTCCACTGAATGACTTCCAACTTTCCTTATTATGGAGATCAGACTCTTGGTTGGCTTTGCGTCTGAGGATTAGGTGGTTGCAACATCTTGTAAAAGTGGTGGAAAGTTCAACCCAACTATAAATCACACCAATAAAGGATTCAACCTTTAATGATAAATTACGATCATTTGCCTGTCCTCTTTTTTCTTAGCCTGCAGCATTGACACAACATCAACCTCTCCCGTGGTGCAAATCTTTTCTGCAAAGAGAGCTTCCAGCTAGCTTTCCTAAAGCAAGGTTTGCTCTTGATTTCACCTCAAATATGAGAAGAGTTGTCTTTCAAAAAACTGGGCGAGAAAAATAGATTAATCCTTGCTGATCTTTACAGTTCAATATGGTTACTCTCCAAATTCTCATCTAGGGAGTTCCAGTCCCCTGCACTGTAGTCTGGAAATGCAGTGTTATGGTCTGTAATCACCCAGCGGAGCTGGCGGCGGATTCAGACACTGGGGGGTTGGGGAGGAACCTGGGCCAGTCCTGGAGTCTGGGGAAGGCTATGATGAGGGCTCTGCATCAGAGGCAGAGAGGAGGCCAGAGCCGTCTAACAGTTATCAGCTGCCTTCGGAGTCAGACATCAGTGGGGCAGAAGAACAGCTGGAGCCTGCTGTTCAGAGCAGGCTCCAGAGCAAAGGAAACAGCTAAAGAACAGGGGTCGACTTGGGAGTAAGGCCACAGGTGGATGATGAATGGCCCCTCCCAGAGGAAATAAAAGAGGAGCGAAAGGGGAGTGGAGTTTGCAGGAAACAATTCATTCGCTTCATTGGTTCTCCTAGACTCCTTGCCAAGTTTTGCAGATATTGGCCTGGCAGCTCTCCAAGCCAGATAAAGTCTGTGGCTGTAAATCCTCCCTCGAAAGACTTTGCTTGATGTGAATGAGCAGAATTCACAGTAAATTAATAAAAGGGTTGGGTTTTTTTTTTTCTGGGACAAGGAGTTTGTTTCATGCTCTTGGAAGCCTCGGTCAGAACATGCAATAACCGAATGTGTAACTTCCTGAAGGCAAGAAGGTGTCCTATTCCTGAGTTTTGCTCCCCTCCTTTCATGAAAGTCTGCTTGTCCATTGCATCCTTTCTGATGCCTCATCTAATCTCTGGCTGCAATTCTTGACAATAGTGCTGGGTGACTTGGGTTGCATCCAGCAGAGCACTTGCTTATATTTTTAGAGTTCGACTTGGCATCCTGGAAATAATTCCGTTAAAATATCTGAGATCTTGAGGGGTTTTATTATTCTTGGCTAACGTGTTTGAGTGGGGCAGAATGGTTTCGGATTATGCACAGTCTCGTCCCGCCTTGGGCACAGAGCCTGCTGGGTGACCTTGGGCCGGCCACGTTTTCTCAGCCCTAGAAAACAAGCAAGGGTAAGTCACTTCTGAAAAAACCTTGCCAAGAATGCTGCAAGGACTTTTTCAGGTAATCTTCTGGAATTGGACATGACTGAATGGAAGAAAAAACAATGGTGGTTATGTACTTAAATGTCTTCTATTTTCTCCACAACAGCAATTCTGTTGGGCTAAAAGAGATAACTGGCCCAAGGTAACCCAGTTGACTTTCATGCCTAAGGGAGGACTAGAACTCCCAGTCTCCTAGTAATTGGCTCAAAGACACCCACCCAGCTTTCATGCCTAAGAAGGCGCTAGAACTCATCATCTCCTGATGATTGGCCTAAAGTCACCCATTGGCTTTCATGCCTAAGGGTGGACTAGAATTCCCAGTCTCCTGGTGATTAGTCCAAATTCACCCAGCCAGCTTTCATGCCTAAGGGAGGACTAGAACTCCTAGTCTCCTAGTAATTGGCTCAAAGACACCCACCCAGCTTTCATGCCTAAGAAGGCGCTAGAACTCATCATCTCCTGATGATTGGCCTAAAGTCACCCATTGGCTTTCATGCCTAAGGGTGGACTAGAATTCCCAGTCTCCTGGTGATTGGCCCAAAGACACCCACCCTGCTTTCATGCCTAAGAAGGCACTAGAACTCATCATCTCCTGATGATTGGCCTAAAGTCACCCATTGGCTTTCATGCCTAAGGGTGGACTAGAATTCCCAATCTCCTGGTGATTGGCCCAAAGTCACCACCAGCTTTCATGTCTAAGGTGGCACTAGAACTCATCATTTCCTGATGATTGGCCTAAAGTCACCCATTGGCTTTCATGCCTAAGGCAGAACTAGAACTCCCAGTCTCCTGGTGATTGGCCCAAAGTTACCCACCCAGCTTTCATGCTATGGTGGGGCTGGAACTCACCATCTCCTGATGGTTAGCCTAAAGTCACCCATTGGCTTTCATGCCTAAGGGAGGACTAGAACTCCGGGTCTCCTGGTGATTAGCCCGAAGTCACCCAACTGACTTCCATGTCTAAAAAACGAACTAGAATTCATCATCTCCCCTTTTCTGGCCCAGCCCCTTCAGCAGTGCGCCAAGCTGATTATGGAATTTCTCTTTTTATTCTCTCTTCTAGGTGAATTGGTTCCAGTTCGTACTTTACTCTCCTAGAAAGCTCAAAAGCTTGGCAGCAGCGTTACAATCCTCATGTGGTCCTATTAAAAGTACGAAGTAAAGGGTTGAAATCCGAAGACTTAAAGAGGAGTCCCTTGGAAAGTCTGGTTATGTTTAGCTTGAGATGAAAAAAAGATAAATGTTTTTTTTGAGGCTCTGAAGGACTGTCAAATAAGAAGGCAGAGCAGACCAGCTCTTCATGACTTCAGAAAGGAAAACACTGGGACTATTAATTGAAAACTGTGGGAAAACAGATTCTGGATAGACGTTAATAGAAACCTTCTGGAGAAGATGGCTCGGGAAGATGGCAAGCTCACGTTTCTAAAAGATGTATAATAAAGGCCATACAAGGGGCTGTCATTACACACCCATGCACACCACCAATGGAGCAAACCATTTCCTTTAACAGATTAACAGAGTTGGAAGGGACCTTATAGGTCATCTAGTCCAACCCCCCCGTTCAAGCAAGAGACCCTACACCATTTCTGACAAATGGCAGCCCAGTCTCTTCTTTAAAGTCTCAAGTGATGAAGCTCTTGAATGGCAGAATCATGCCTGTTTGTCCATTTTTTGTTTTTCTGGAGCCCTCAAGGCAACCTAGGTCCCCAAAAGAGTTCCAAAGAGGGTTAAAAACAGACATTTGGGGAGAGGATGAACTGTAGTCTCTTTTTGATATCTCTACAGGAAAGGAGTTTTCCTCCAGAGCGCATGGATTTTCAGACCTTAACACGTGGACCTATTTTACAGATGATCAATGATGGAAGGGACCTTGTAGGTCATCTAGTCCAACCTCCCACCCAAGCAGGAGACCCTACACCATTTCTGACAAATGGCAGTCCAGTCTCTTCTTGAAAGCCTCCAGTGATGAAGCTCCCACAATTTCTGAAGGCAACTTCTGTTCCATGGGTTGATTGTTCTCAGACAATTTCTCCTTTTTTCTAGGTTGAATCTCTCCTTGTTCAGTTTCCATCCATTATTCCTTGTTTGGCCTTCGGGTGCCTTGGAAAATAGCTTGACCCCCTCCTCTCTGTGGCAGCTCCTCAAATATTGGAAAGCTGCTATCCTGTCTCCTTCGGTCCTTCTCTTCACTAGACTAGCCTGCCCAGTTCCTGTAACCATTCCTCGTATGTTCTAGCCGCCAGTCCCCTAATCATCTTGGTTGCTCTTCTCTGCGCTTTTTCTAGAATCTCAACAACTTTTTCATAATGTGATGACCAAAACTGGATGCAGCACTCTAGGTGAGAACTCATCCAGCTCTGAAACTCCATTCTTTGAAATCTGGATTCCACTGAAAAGTGATGACAACTTTCACATTCTTTTATCCTAGCAATATTGGAATGTGCTATCCGAGATGGACAATATAGATGTAGCGAGCCGGAATGTTAAATCACCCTGCATTACACAAGGACACGAATGGTTCACTTCAGTTTAATTGGTCATTTTTTTTCTTAGCAACATTTTCATCGATCCTGTTCCATTTTATGATGATGGGAGAAGGGACCGTGAAAATTCAGATGTCACCAAATAGTGGATGGTTTGCTTTGGGCCTTGCTGCAATTCACAGGAAATCTTGATTGGTTCCTCTCTGGGGACAGCGCAACTCAATTCTAGGCGATGACTCTTCCTCGGCTCTGATGTTCCAAAATGGGAAAATTGACACCAGCAGGTTCCTTCCTCTGTTTACCCACAGATCGTAATGTAAGAAGCTAGGAAACGGGAATTTGCAAGGTGGGGGAGGCAAAAGGAGATGAACGACAGGTGTGATGGCTGTATGACACAACGGCTGTGATTTATGTGTGTCCTTCAGACCTGAGTGCAAGTACGGGAGCTCCTCAATTTATCACAATAGTTAGGTCTGGAATATTGCAACTAAAACACAGAAGATAGAATAACAGGGTTGGAATGGATAGAATATAATAGATTAGAATTGGAATAGGAATAGGAATAGATTAGGAACAGAAATAAAATAGGAATAGGAATAGGAATAGAATAGAAATAGAAATAAAATACAATAGGAATAGAATAGAATAGAAATAGAAATAGAATAGAATAGAATAACATTCAATAGAAATAGGAATAGGAATGGAATAGAATAACAGAATTGGAAGGAACTTTGGAGGTCTTCTAGTCCAACCCCCTGCTTAGGCAGGGAACCCTACACCACTTCAGACAAATGGTTATCCAATCTCTTCTTAAAAACTTCCAGTGTTGGAGCATTTACAACTTCTGGAGGCAAGTTGTTCCACTGGTTAATTGTTGTCACTCTCAGGAAATTTCTCCTTAGTTCTATGTTGCTTCTCTCCTTGATTAGTCTCCACCCATTGCTTCTTGTCCTGCCTTCAGGTGCTTTGGAGAATAGCTTGACCCCCTCTTCTTTGTGGCAACCCCTGAGATATTGGAACACTGCTATCATGTCTCCCCTAGTCCTTCTTTTCATTAAACTACATATACCCAGTTCCCGCAACCATTCATCATATGGTTTGGCCTCCAGGCCCTTCATCATCATAGTTGCTCTTCTCTGCACTCTTTCTAGGGTCTCTTAGTCTTTTTTTTTTTTGTATGATCAGAATCTGACAAATTAGCATGTGCTAACACAGATGTTGTCCCCCCACCAATGGATGCTCTGCCTCAGTGACAGATCCCAGCATCCAAAATTAGGAGCAAGATCTGGTTTCCTTTGTCACCTGGCGAGCTGAGGGAATATCTGGTTAGAATTTCTGCTCCTCCGAACCTCCATTAAGGGTAACATCTGCTTGTCTCTGCAGAAAGAGACAGGGATAAATGATCTGCTACGTGCGTGGCTGAATACTCTGGCCATCTTCCGCAGCTTTCTTCAAAGAGAAGAGATGGGCTTGATTACATGATTGAAACTCTTGTTGCCTTTCATCCTTCCAGGCCTTTCTTGAGGAAAAGGCCTTTATCCAAAGCTTTAAGGCCAGATGTCCCCCTCTTTTAGCAGAGGTTTTTCCATAATTGCCGAAGGGTGAAGCCTTCCCTTCTGTGTTTCCTTAAACATCTGCAGTGATGTTTAAGACAATCTGGGACATGGTTTATTTAAGACTTGAGCTTTTGCTGAGCACAAGAAGGATTTCATCAGCCAGCTCTGGAAAGATGCAGGGTTCAGTGCATAAGATGTCTTTAATATAAAAGTTGTGGTAATGAAACTAGACTCTTTAAACCACTATTTTGTATTTTCATGGGTCCCCAAAGGATCTTAAAGAGGTTCATTAAAAAGAGGCAGGGAAATCTGCTCGCGGGTTTCTGAGCGGGGGGAGAGAGAAAGAATGGACCAAGCCAGCATCCTAAATTCCTTCAGACGTTGTGGGTGCTTCATCATAGGAGGTTTTTAAGAAGGGACCGGACTGTAACTTGTCTCAAATGGTAGAGAATCTCCTGCTTGAGCAGGGGCATGGACTAGAAGACCTCCAAGGTACCTTCCAGCTCTATTCTGATTCTAAACATTCTATTGAGATCTTTTCCCCCACAAAACTAACTTTGTCTTTTAGAATAGAAATAGAAATAGAATAAGAATAGAATTAGGATAGGATAGAAAGAAAGAGCCTCCCCCAGCCCTCCGGAAGCTTCATGAGGTTCCCTGAAGCCTCCGGAGCGCCAAAAAAAGGCCCTACGGGCGAACTGGAAGTTTGGGAATGGACTTCCTGTTTGCTCGGAGGGTCGTTTTGACTGTTCCCAAGGGCTTCCGGAGGGGGCAGGGGAGGCTGTTTTCGCCCTTCCCAGGCTCCTATAAAGCCTGTGTAGCCTGAGGAGGGTGAAAAAAAACATGCAAAAATGGGGGGGGTCGCGCCTGTAGTGCACTCATGCACACTGGGGGAGTCATGCATTGCATTATGGGTGTGGCACACCCGCACACAACCCCCTGCGCTCCCCCCACTTATGGCACGCCAGCCAAAAAAGATTCGCCATCGCTGGGATAAGAATAGAAAGAAGAGAAGAGAAGAAAGAAGGAGAAGGAATAGAATAGAATAGGAGAAGGAAGAGAAGAGAAGAGAAGAGAAGAGAGGAGGAGAAAGAAGGAACAGAACATAATAGAATAGTATAACAGAGTTGGAAGGGACCTTCGCGGTCTTCTAGTCCAACCCCCTGTTTAGGCAGGAAACCCTACACCATTTCAGACAAATGGTTATCCAACTTCTTAAAAATTTCAGTGTTGGAGCTTTCACACTTCTGCAGGCAAGTTGTTCCATTGATTAATTGTTCTCACTGTCAGGAAATTTCTCCTCAGTTCTAAAAGTTACTTTACTCCTTAGATAGTGGAATCCCTGGTTTTCGATAATCATTTTGGACAAGTAGCATCTCCAGGTTTCCTGGCTATCTGGCAACGGCCAGGGCTTCACATTGCTGCAAGTCTCTCAATAATCTTAATTAATAAATTAATCGCCACCCAGGAGCTCCTTTGAACCGGAAATCAATAACTGAGTCTGTAATTAAAAAACAAAACCCATGGAGTGAGAATAAAACATTTAAAACCCATATCTGACAACCGCTGTGTATACATATTTTGCAGGATACAGACTCTTTGTAGTGTGCTAAGAACAACAACAACAACAATAAAAATATTCTGATGTAAACTGTCCATCAATAGGTTTTCTCCAAAAAGAGAGACAAAGCCAGTTCATTGATTGAGAACTAAATAGATATCACATCATGTAAGTGTTTGCAGGTTCCAACAAAATAGACACAGTCATGTTGTAGCCTTTTATATTGTTGTATTGTTGCTAATTAAAAGATGCTTGCTCCTGAGGAGGGAAGCTATGGCAAATCTAGACAGCATACTAAAAAGCAGAGAGATCACCTTACCAACAAATGTGTATCTAATCAAGGCGATGGTTTTCCTAGTTGCAATGGATGGCTGTGAAAGTTGGACCATAAGGAAGGCTGAGCACCAAAGAATGGAGGCATTTGAACTCTGGTGCAGGAGAAGACTTCTGCGAGTCCCTTGGACTGCAAGGCCATCCAACCGGTCAGTCCTAGAGGAGATCAACCCTGACTGCTCTTTAGAAGGCCGGATCCTGAAGAGGAAACTCAAAGACTTTGGCCACCTAATGAGAAGGAAGGACTCACTGGAGAAGAGCCTCATGCTGGGAATGATGGAGGGCAAAAGAAGATGGGGACGGCAGAGAATGAGGTGGCTGGCTGAAGTCACGGAAGCAGTCAGGCGTGAGCTTAAATGGACTCCGGGGGATGGTAGAGGACAGGACCTAGCAGTTTGAAAGCATGTAAAAATGCAAGTAGACACATAGGAACCACCTTTGGTGGGAAGGTAACAGTGTTCCGTGCGCCTTTGGCATTGAGTCATGCCAGCCACATGACCACGGAGACGTCTTCGGACAGCGCTGGCTCTTTGGCTTTGAAAAAGAGATGAGCACTGCCCCCTAGAGTCGGGAACGACTGGTACATATCTGCGAGGGGAACCTTTACCTTTACTGCCTGCAAACCAATTAAAAGTCCTCTCTCTTCTCCATTTCAGACCATAATGACAACGGTGCCAGTTTTCCAAGAATCACTTACCAGGCTGGTAAGCAATGAGAACATTGGTTTTTTTTTTAAAAAAAACAATAACGGCAACCATCATAACCTTTGGAAAAAAGACATTTTACCTATTGCAACACACACACCCTGACACACACACAGACACACAAACTAAAAACCTCAACAAATGACCTGGGGGTTATCTTAATGGATTCTGACAGTGCCAGGAGACAGATGACATTTTGTATTGCTTTCATCTCAAATCACTTCAGTCATTTCTTCTCTGGGTCCACAGAGGAGACAAAAGGTTTCATCTTTTCAGGGGGAAAAACACAAATGTGATTTTTTTAAAAAGACAGCTGTATGTTTTTCTTCTTCTTCCTGGTTTCTTTTCCTGTATTGATGACAGGGTGGGGTGGGGATGGGGGGGTGGAGATGTTTCGTTTCTGGAGACCTTTTGAAGCCTCCCAACTAGGACGGTTCTAATTATTGAGCACTGCAATTCCTTGTTAAGCGGTGATTATTACCAGTTATCTTTGGTTTTTTGCATTACTTTTTTATGTCTATCCATCTGTCTCTTTTCTTTCTTTTTCTTCTTTCTCTCTTTCCTTCCCTTTTCCCTCCCTCATTCCCTCTTTCTCTTTCCCTCCTGTCTTTCCATCCTCTTTCCCTTCCTTTCCCCTCCATTCCCCCTTTCTTTTTCTTTTTCTTTATCTCTCTTCCTCTCCTCCCTCCCTCCCCTGTCCTTCCACTCTCCCTCTTCTCTGTCTCTGTCGCTCTGTTTATCTCTGTGTGTGTGTCCCTTCCCCTTCCTTCCTTCCTTCCTTCCTTTCTTCCTTCCTTCCTCTCCGTCTCCGTCTCTCTCTGTGTGTGTCTATCTCTGTCTCCCTCTCTTCTGTCTCTGTCTCTCTGACTCCCTCCCTTCCCCTTCCTTCCTTCCTTCCTTCCTTCCTTCCTTCCTTCCTTCCTTCCTTCCTTCCTTCCTCCCTCCCTCCCTCTCCATCTCAGTCTCTCTCTGTCTCACTCTGTGTCTCTGTCTCTCTCTTGTCTCTCACTCTGTGTGTCTCTCCATCTCTGTCTATCTGTCACTATCTCAGTCTCTCTCTGTCTCCGTCTCTCTGTCAATGTTTGCCTCTCTGTTTCTCTCTGTCTCTGTGTCTCTGTCTCCCTCTGTTTCTGTCTCTCTGTCTCTGTGTCTCTGTTTCTCTGTCTCTGTCTCTATCTCTGTCTGTCTCTGTCTTTGTGTCTCTGTCTCTCTGTGTGTGTGTCTCTATCTCTCTCTGTCTCTCTGTCTCTCTCCCCTTCTAACTGCATCTAGAGTGAGGAGGAGAATATCAAGAAATTGGCCAGCACAGAAGTGCCCTCTTCTGAATGGAGGCAATGCTTGTAGATAGGTGTGTTTCTTCCTGAATGGCTTTTGTTGAGAAGATACCTGTGAATCTGCTTAGTTCCTCGCCTACCTTCTTGGTGAGAAGGAAGCATGACATTGGTGTTCATGGGTCTCTTCCTCTTTGAGAACACAAGTTGATTTACTGGCTGACATGTGCTGACTTTGAGAAAACAGGGTGAATATTGCATGCAGAGCAAAAGGCAAACACAAGTGAATGGATTTAGCTCTTCAACGGCTCGTGTTCATCCAAGCGGATGTAGGACATTGCCCTATTTAATGTCTTCTATCTCCCCTCCTGGTCTTAATTGAGAATGAAGACGTTCAAAGAGCACAGTTGCTACTGCTTTATGTTTTCCCCCCCTTAAGATGCTGTAATTGAAACTTTCACCTAAGTTCCCAGGGAGTCTTGACTTACAACCGGTTGCTGGATAACAATTCCAAGTTACGTTACACCTGCTTTGGGGTTGCTTATGATCCAGATACGAAGTTGAGCCCCACCGTGGTCACATGTCCAAACTTTGGTGTCTGGCAACCCAGGCTGCATGTAGGGCTGTTTGTGGCATCCTGTGGTCACATGACTACATGTTACAATGACTTTGCAGAAAACTTCTACTTCCACAAAGTAAAAGAGCCGGGGTGGCACAGTGGTTAGAATGCAGTATTGCAGGCTAATTCTGCCAACTGCCAGTGGTTCAATTCTCACTGGCTTGAGGTTGACTCAGCCTTCCCTCCTTCTGAGGTGGGTAAAATGAGGACTTTGTAAACCACTTAGAGAGGGCTGGAAAGCACTGGGAAGTGGTATATAAGTCTAAGCACTACCAGTGCCATTGCTCTTCCTTTCCCCCTTCCTCCCTCCCTCCCTCCCACCCATCCATCCATCCATGATGCACAGTGGTTAGAAAGCAGAATTGCAGGCTGACTCTGCCCAATGCCAAGAGTTTGATCATGACCAGCTAAAAGTTGACTTCCGAGGTGGGTAAAATGAAGACACAGATTGTTGGGGGCAATATACTGACTCTGTAAACTGCTTAGAGAGGGTTGTAAAGAATCGTGAAGCGGTATATAAGTCTAAGGGCTATTGCTATTGCTCTTCATTTCTCCCTCCTTCCCTCCCTCCCTCCCTCTCCTTCCTTCCTTCTTTCCTTCCTTCCTTCCTTCCTTCCTTCTTTCCTTCCTTCCTTCCTTCCTTCCTTCCATCCATCCATCCATCCATCCATCCATGGTGCACAGTGGTTAGAATGCAGAAATGCAAGCTGCCTCTGCCCAATGCCAAGAGTTTGATCCTGACTTCCTGAAGGTTGACTCCCGAGGTGGGTAAAATGAGGTCCCAGATTTTTGGAGGCAATATACTGACTCTGTAAATCGCCTAAAGAGGGCTGTAAAGCACTGTGAAGCGGTATATAAGTCTAAGTGCTATTGCTATTGCTATTGCTATTGCTACTGCTACTGCTTTTCCTTTTCCCTTTCCCTCTCCCCCTCCCTCTCCCCTTCCTTCCTTCCTTCCTTCCTTCCTTCCTTCCTTCCATCCATCCATGGTGCATAGTGGTTAGAATGCAGTATTGCAAGCTGACTCTGCCCAATGCCATGAGTTTGATCCTGACCGGCTGAAAGTTGACTTCCAAAGTTAGTAAAATGAGCACCCAGATTGTTGGGGGCAATATACTGACTCTGTAAACCACCTGAGGAGGGCTGTAAAGTATTGTGAAGCGGTATATAAGTCTAAGTGCTATTGCTATTCTAGTTTTCAGCAAAACTGCGCTCCTAAAAAAACCATTGATTTGCTTAACAATCACAGCATTTGCTTCCTGACCACTGCAAAAAAAAAAAAGGTCATAAAATCAGATTGGTGACATAACCGATCCATATTACGACTATCACAGTTTATGACCATGAGGGGCAGGCTCTGTTAGGGTCATAACTCAAGAACTATCTGCATGGCTTTTCAATAAGGTTTTTTTTTTTATGCTATGCTTCTCTTTAACAAAATACTCTCCTTAGAGCAGTGTTTCTCAACCTTAGCAACTTGAAGATGTCTGGACTTCAACTCCCAGAATTCCCCAGCCAGCTGGCTGGGGAATTCTGGGAGTTGAAGTCCGGACATCTTCAAGTTGCCAAGTTGAGAAACACTGCCTTAGAGGATTTGGAATCTGCTTTCATTTGATTTTCCTCAAAGTAAAAACTCCTGAAAACAGCCTTTAAGTTTAATTCATCCTTTGAGGATGAAGAATCTGACTAACCGACAGTCAAAGGAAATTAGCGGGAGATAAGAAGGAATTCAAGGTGGGCTGGGCTTAGATCTCTTGCGGGCGCATAGGGACTCATGACTTCTAGTGTATTTGACCCATCCCTCGAGCTCAGCCTGGTCATTTCCTACATCATAAACATTCACCTTCTTATAAATCACATCTTATTTTTTAATTTATTCTGGGGACAAGCAGCCTGTTTGTTTTGCACTTGGCTTGCTTCTTCCCCCTCGCCCTGCAAAGGCTGAGGTCTCTGCGGTGAAGAAACCTGCTCCCGACAAGTTCCCGCTTTTTATTGGAAATGATGTGGAGAAATGAAGCAAGCAGAGTCACTTTTGCTGCTTTAGAAGAACCCAGCAAAGCATTAAGACCCTGGCAGGTCAGATGGAAAGAGGAAATATCTCATGCCACTCTGTCATCTGAAGGGAAAGCAAAGGACACCCAGAGATGAATGCAACCGAAGCGGAAGGGACAGGAGTCAAATACAGGCCTATTGCTTCCATCTTTTCAAAAGCAGTTTTTTTTTTTAGTTTAATGCCAGGAGGCCCAGATTGGGAAGGAGGAGGGAGGGAGGGAAGAAGGAAGGATAAAGGGAGGGAGGAGAGGAAGAAGAAAGGGAGGAAGGATGGGGGGAGGAAGGAGATGGGAATGACAGGAAGGAAAGAAGGAATGACAAAGGGAAGGAGGGAAGGAATGAAAGAAGAAAAAGAAGGAGAGGAGAAGGAGGGGAAGGAAAGAAGGAAGGACAAAGGGAGGAAGGGAAGGAAGGAAATGAGAATGAGAGGAAGGAAAAAAGGAAGGACAAAGGGGGAAGGAAGGAAAGGAAGGAAGGAAGAAAAGGAAGGAAGGAGATGGGAATGAGAGGAAGGAAAGAAGGAAGGACAAAGGGAGGGAAGGAGGAAGGAAGGAAGTAACAAAGGAAGGAAAAAGGAGGAAGGAAAAAGAGGGAGGGAGGGAGGAAAAAGGAAACAAGGAAAGGAGAGAAAAAGGCAAGGAAGGAGGAAGGATAAAGGGAGGGAGGAACAAAGAAAGGAAAGAAGGAAAAGGAGCAAGGAAAAAGAGAGAGGGAGTAAAGAAAGAAAGAAAGGAGAGATAGAAGAACAAAGGGAGGGAAGGAAAGAAAGAAGGAAAAGAAAGAAAGAAAGAAAAAAGAAAGAAAGAAAGAAAGAAAGAGAGAGAGAGAGAGAGAGGGAGGGAGGGAGGCCAGAGAACTCCAAATCTTATACTGGATTTTCTAATCACTGAAGAATACCAAGTACAGAGAGAAAATGCCACCTGCATTTGTTTCCTTTTAGAAACAGCTCTGTTACAATTAATGCTGTTTCAGCTAACCAGCCTTCCACCCTCTTTCTGCCAACTCCGGCTTGGCAACACCATTCACACCCGACGATTTCCACTGCTGTCCTGCGAACATCTGTTACATTTTGCAGCTCAGAGCCCCTGAATGGGCCCTCTTTTTTTCTTTTCCAAGGGCTCCTGCCACGGCTTTGGCTTCCTTTTGTTCCCCGCCACACACACGCTCGGTGAGAGATAAAATATATGCGCTTTGAAGAATTAACAAGGCAGAATATCATTGGTGCGGAGACCGCTCGGACACAATCAAGGTTCTCTTTTGCGCAGAAGGCAGTTCTACATTTCTCAAAGCAGTAAAAAGGGAAAGAAAGAAAGAAAGAAAGAAAGAAAGAAAGAAAGAAAGAAAGAAAGAAAGAAAAGGAACGGCTATCAATCTGTTAAAAACAGAGAGAGACGGGGATGGAATGGAGCAAATTAAAAAGATGCAGCAAAAAATAGTTCAGCTTCAGAGAGGGAAGAGGGCAGAATTCTGGATTCGGAGTATGCCACAATCCCCAAGGAAGGCTGGATTCAATTTTTGGCAAGGAGTTCTCTACCTGGTTGCTGGGTGGGCATGGCCTAGTTGGCCTCCTACACCATGGGGGTGTGTGTGTTTTTGCCCTCCCCAGGCTCCAGAGGCTTTCCTTGAGTTTCCGGGAGGGCGAAAACGGCCTCCCTAGCAGGGGTGGGTTCCGGCTTCTTTTACTGCCGGCTTGCTCAGGGATGCGCTTGTGCAGTAGTGAAAAAACTGCTTCTGCTCAGAAGCAAAAAACAAGATGGCGGTGCCTATGGTGCCACCGATAGAACCGGTTCGGAGGCACTGGCAGCTGAGTTACTACCTACTCAGCCAAACCGGTAGAAATCGGCCTCCGTTCCCCAGGCTCCGGAGGCCCTCTGGAGGCCAGAAACGGGCCCATTTCCAGCCTTCCTAAATTTCTGGTATGCCTATTTTTCACCCTCCATGGGCCTCCATGCACGACCTGCATCCAAAACAGGCTGCATGGGGACTCTGGAGAGGCTGGGTGGGGCCAGCCAGGAGTGGTATTTGGGGGTTCTCCAAACTGCACAGGATCTTAGGTAGATGTTCTCCCGAACCCCTGCAAACCCCCAGCAGCCCATCTCTGGCTTGGTTCCAGGATAGCAAGTACTCTATCAGTGCTGGGTTATGGCTGGTATGCCCCGGTATGGGTGTACCAGTGCCTGCTGGGAGCACCAGGTACCATTCCAGTATGGTGCTTCAGAGGATCCGCCTGCCCGCCCGCCCTCCTTACCTGTATTTGATCCAACCAGGTCATTTGTGCACGCAGCATACAGCATATGTGGTGGTCACCCGGCCCCATCACAGTGTACCGGTTGCAACGGGATCCCAAACCCACCACTGTACGTGTTCCGATTTTTTAAAGAGAGGGTTTTGATGGTTCTCTGGATCCTCCCTGGATAAAATCTTCTACTACCTGGCCAACTTTATGTTCATGAAAGGAAGCACCGAATCTGGAAGTGTAGCTTAGGGGTATTGTAATGGTAGGCAGGAAATACCTTGGGAGATGGGGGAAAGACATGCTGCCTAGGGAGCGGTCAGATAAGAGACTGCTTAGCCTACAGATGGCTAATGGGCAAGGTAAGAAACTCAGAAGGGACCCTCCCTAGTTGCTAGGGCTGTAAAGGAGAGGGCTGTAATGGTATGTGAGAAAGACCTTGAGAGACACGTAGAAGAAAAGCTCCCTAGGGAATGATAAGAGACAGCATAGCCCGCAGCTGCATAATGGATGGAAAAAGTCCCTCAGATCAATTTAACAGAGTTGGAAGGGACCTTATAGGCCATCTAGTCCAGCCCCCCCCCTACTCAAGCAGAAGATCCTACACCATTTCTGACAAATAGCAGTCTAGTCTCTTTTTGAAAGTCTCAAGTGATGAAGCTCCCACAACGTCTGAAGGCAACTTCTGTTCCATGAGTTGATTGTTCTCACTGTCCGAAATTTCCTCCTTATTTCCAGATTGAATCTTTCCTTGGTCACTTTCCATCCATTGTTCCTTATCTGGCCTTCAGGTGCTTTGGAGAATAGCTTGACACCCTCCTCTCTGTGGCAGCCCCTCAAATATTGGAAGACTGCTATCATGTCTCCCTTGGTCCTTCTCTTCACTAGACTAGCCATGCCCAGTTCCTGCAACCGCTCTTCATATGTTTTATCCTCCAGTCCCCTAATCATCTTGGTTGCTCTTCTCTGCACTCTTTCTAGAGTCTTTTTTTATAGAGTGGTGACCAAAACTGGATGCAGTATTCTAAGTGTGGCCTTACTAAGGCTTTATAGAGTGGTATTAGTACCTCACTTAATCTTGATTGTATCCTTCTGTTAATGCAACTTTGGATTGCATTGGCTTTTTTGGCTGCCGCTGCACATTGCTGGCTCCTATTTAGCTGGTTGTCCACTAAGACTCAGAGATCCCTCTCACAGTTACTGCTATTAAGCCTGGTTTCACCCAGTCTATATGTATCCTTTTGGTTTTTCTTACCTAAGTGTAGGACTTTATTTTTCTCCACATTGAATTTCCTTTTGTTAGAGAGGGCCCAGTGTTTAAGACTGTCAAGATCCGTCTGGATCTTGAGCCTATCTTTTATCTTCTGTCTCTCAAGGACTTTCCCACATTCCATAATTGATAGTCAGCTGTTGTTTGGTAGTTGATGTTTCACTCAGAAAGGTCATAACAGAATGGAGCAGCCTAACAATTCCATGAATGAATGAATGAATGAATGAATGAATGAATGAATGAATGAATGAATGAATGAGATGGAGGCTGCAATCAGCTGGAGGTTCCTATATCCATCCTTTGCTTTAGACGCAGTTGCAATATCAAAATCATTCTCCATAACTGTCAATTATAACTGACAATTATAATGTCAACTGTCAAATGTCAATCAATGCTTCCTCTAGCTTAAAGTTTAACCCAATCGGTTGCATTTTCCCGACAGCTGTTTTGCAGCTTCTCTCGCTCTCTGCCAAATCTCAGCAACTGGTATCTCACAAGATAAATTCTCCACAGGGAGAAACGTCCTTTCTAGAGACTCAAACACTTAACTGGTTTGAAGCAGGAAGCACCTGGATTTTACCAGGATTCACTAAAGACTTGGCAGTTCTCCCTTGAATTGCTTATCCTGTTGTGAGCAACTTGGAAGCATTTGTTGCGCAGAGCTTTTCTTTTTATTATTCCAAGTCAGGGAGTTCCACCAGCATAAACAATTATTTCTGAGCCGACTGAGTCAGCTTCTTGAGTTCCAAGCAGTGTGTGTGACCTTTGGTCATGAAATTGACATGAGGTCTATCCCGGAGCTGGAGAGCTTTGTTGTTGTTAGTCACGAAGTCGTGTCCGACCTATCGTGGCCCCATGGACAACGTTCCTCCAGGCCTTCCTGTCCTCTACCATCCTCTGGAATCCATTCAAGCTCAAGCCGACAAATCCAGCCACCTCCTTCTCTGCCGTCCCCTTCTTCTTTTGCCCTCCATCGTTCCCAGCATGAGACTCTTCTCCAGGGAGTCCTTCCTTCTCATTAGGTGGCCAAAGTACTTGAGTTTCCTCTTCAGGATCTGGCCTTCTAAAGAGCAGTCAGGGTGGATCTCCTCTAGGACTGATCAGTTGGATCACCATGCAGTCCAAGGGAGGGAAGGAAGGAAGGAAGGATAGAGAAAAGAGAGAGGAAGGAAAGAAAGAAAGTAAAGGTTCATAATGGATAAAAGGGGAAGGGGGAGAGAGATAAGAAGGAAGGAAGAATAAAAAGACAAGAGAGAAATGAAGGAAAGGAAGGAAAGATGAATGATGGATAAAAGAGGAAAGGAGAGGGAGAAAGTGGTAAAGAGAGAGGAAGGAAAGGTAGGAAGGAAAGAAGGATAAAAAGAGAAGGAAGAGGGAGAGAGGAAAGAAGGATGGAGGGAAGGAGGGAAGAATTTTATTGCCTAAGATTATAATACAAAGCTTCCTTTCCCCCCACTACCCAACTATTTCCTGACCCTCAAAAGCGAAGTCGCGAGAGCATTTTTTTGGTGTGTGGTTCATTTGTTTCATGCAGAAAGCCTACAAAGACTTTCCCCCCAGCCCTAAACATCACTCTTGCCCTTTTCTGAAACCAAAGGAGTTCATTCAGCCCTCTCATTCAGTCCCGTCACCTTCCCCAACCTTTCCTCCGTCGGTGGGGAAGCGTGGAGCTCAACGCCCTGAGGTCTAATCCAGAAAGACAAGGCCGAGCGGAAGGGAGTCAGACAGATGGCGGGAGAAGACCATTTTTTGATGTTGACGGTGCAACTTTGGTGTGTATATAGCGCTCCGCTTCAGTGCGCAGAACATATGCTGCTGCTTTCCTGAGAGTCAAAAAAACCATCCCCCTCCTTCTCCTCGGTTCTCCGCAACGCTAGAAAATTGGTTATCCCTTCTCCCTTCCCCTGAGCTTTCTGTCCTCCAAAACAGCTCCGTATTGACATGTTTATTTATTTGATTTGTCAATCGTTTACAAAATCATAGGTATTGAGAATAAACATGAGTATGAATGAAACGGGGACGAATAAATGGGGACGGTAGGACAGGGAGGGTAGGCACAATGGTGCGCTTATGCACGCCCCCTTTACGGACCTCTTAGGAATGGGGTGAGGTTAGGAGGCAGTTGCTGCTGGCATTACTGCCAGTTCAGCCTTCCCCAGGCTCCAGCACTGGCCCATGTTCCCCCACAACCTCCTCATCGTCTGAGTCTGCCGCCAGCTCTGCTGGCAGCTGGCGGGCCGCAACACTGGGCAGGAAATTCAAAGCAGGTTTTCTCGAAGACCGTTGAGAAATAGAAGAGGTTAGTTGGCTATATAACCTCTTTGGTTTCCCCCTGGTCATGTTTGTAAGAAGTGGCGTTAAGATCTCGGCAGCTTAATTATGTTTTCTCTTACCTTCTGCTCCCAGGAAAGATCAATGATTAGGGCAATAAAATGGTAAGGATAATTGCGAGGCTCTATATTAATAGAATTCATAAACACCCAGCAGAGTTTCCTTCTCTTGCCTGAGAAGAGAAGCTCTTTTCACGTCCTGCTAAGAAGAGATGAAATGATTCTGCAAGAAACAATGGTTGGAAACTAATCAAGGAGAGAAGCAGCCTGGAATTAAGGAGAAACTTCCTAACAATGAGAACAATTAACTAGTGGAACAATTTGCCTCCAGAAATTGTGGGCGCTCCATCACTGGAGGTTTTTAAGAAGAGATGGGACAGTCACTTGTCTGAAATGGTGGAGGGTCTCCTGCTTGAGCAGTGCATTGGATTAGAAGACTTCCAAGGTTCCCTTCCAGCTCTGTTCTGTTCTGTTCCGTTCCGTTCTATATCCTATATCCTATATCCTATATCCTATATCCTATATCCTATATCCTATATCCTATATCCTATATCCTATATCCTATATCCTATATCCTATATCCTATATCCTATATCCTATATCCTATATCTTATATCCTATCCCATTCTCCTCTTCTCTTCTATATTCTCTTCTCTTCTCTTCTATTCCATATTTCATTCCATTCTATATTTTATTCCATTCCATATTCCATTCCATTCCATATTCTATTCTATTCCATTCTATATTCTGTTCTATTCTATTCCATTCCATTCCATATTCTATTCCATTCCATATCCTATCCTATCCTATCCTATCCTATCCCATCCCATCCCATCCCCTCCCCTCCCCTTCACCTCCCCTCCCCTCCCCTCCCCTCCCCTCTCCTCTCCTCTCTTCTCTTCTCCCAGGTTAATAACAACACAGAAATCTGCTATGGAGTCATCTTCACGTTCTAACGAATGGAATTGGGCTCATGATGACTGACAGTAGTGCAAAAGCCAATCAAATATTGGCCGGAATAATTGCTGTCCCTCAAGCAAATCAGTCAAGTCTGACGTAGCTTCCCCAGAAGTCAACTGAAGGGTGCGGCTTCAAGACAGATGTGTTGACTATGGGGAAGTTGGGCTCATCAATCACAAGCAGCCCTAATGCAGTTCATTCATTTTTAATTTTGGTCTAGTTTTAGGCTGCTCAAGCCCTGTAACCTATAAACTATGGTTTAGGGCTTAGAGCCACATTAGACAATCAGTTTGCATCCCTGAGGAATGCTGCAAATTGAACAGTGGAGTGAAGTCAATCTTGAAGCCAAGAACATGGTTAGAGGCTGAGAAGGTTAATCTCTGTCTATTCTTGACCTCTGAAGTGGAGATCAATGGCTAATTTTGTTTCTTCAGCTTGGCCACATCTAGGTTAGATGTACACCATAGCTGTGAGCCTCCCTCCCAAGTACAGGTAGTCCTTGACTTACAACAGTTCATTTAGTGACCATTCAAAGTTACAATGGCAGTGAAAAAGTGACTTAGGATCATTTTTCACAGTTACGACCGTTGCATATGATTTACATCCAGATGCTTGATCACTGATTTGCAGTTATGACGGTCTCAGTGTCCTGGGGTCAGGTGATCCCCCCTTTGCGACCTTCTGACAAGCAAAGTCAAGGGGGAAAACAGATTCACTTAATGACCGTGTTACTAAATTGAACAACTGTAGTGATTCAGTTAACAATGGTGGCAAGAAAAGTTCTAAATGGGGCAAGATTGACTTCGCAAATTTCTCACTTCGTGTTCTGACCTAGGCTTCACAAAATCACCAAAAGACTCCTTGTCCCGACACCCCCTTTTTTATTAAAGTTTTTTTTTAATTTTTCCATTTTCATAACACATAATCACATGTATACTATTATATAGCCAACATCATATTGTATTATTAAATGTCTACATCAATTCATCTTACCAACAACTCCCCAAAACCAATTATTGGCTCTTCTGCTCTCCATACACCATATTTGTACTTTATCCATCATAAACACCCTCTTTTTGAAGCAAATGTGAATTCCTCTCATTCACAACCAGCAAAGTCCCGGCAAAAAGCCTTTCAAGGGTGAATTTACAACCACAGACCTTATCAGGCTTGGAGAGCTGCCAGGCCGATATCTTCCAAATGCAACGGCTGTATAAGAAAATATTTGGCAAGGAGTCTCTGAGAGTCACAAACAAATCTTCACACTAATTAAACGAACGAATTGTCTCCTGCAAACTCCGCTCCCCTTTTGCTCCTCTTTTATTCCCTATGGGAGGGGCCATTAACCATCCACCTGTGCCGTTACTCCCAAGTCGGCCCTTGTTCCTTAGCTGTTTCCTTCTCCTGGCAGCTCTGCACATGCACACACTGGGAACAGGCTCCAGCTGTTCTTCTGCCCCACTGATCTCCGACTCTGAAGGCAGCTGATAACTGTCAGACAGCCCTGGCCCGCTCTCTGCCTCTGACACAGAGTCCTCATCAGAGCCTTCCCCAGACTCCAGGACTGGCCCATCTTCCTCCCCAACCTCCTCACTCTCCGAATCTGCTGCTAACTCCTCTGGCCACTGTTGGGCCACAACACTTCGCAACATAAATTTTGGGCTCAATTGCAGTTGAAAGTTGGCCCAGGAAGTTAGAATATAAGGCCTCTGTAACTTAGCATGTTGTACAATTCGAAACAAATCTGGTTTGTTCAATAAAACACAGTTGAAGTAAATCATGGTTTAGTATGACCTACACACCCAGTTGATGGCATCTGATAGAAAGGTTGAAAACTGGTGTGGACCAGAAATAAGATTTTAAATAAGTTTGTTCCCCCTTTTCTTGGACAGACTCTGTATGTGGATGTAATATTTTGCCAAAGTTGACAAGTTCCTGGAAGAAATTCTTTGGCATATCGCGGGCGGCTGAATAACTCCTCTCATATTGTTTTTGACCTGACATTTAGCCTCATGTCTCTTTTCTCCAACACATAAAACAAAATATCTAGAGGGAAGATCACTAAAATCATTTGGTTCAGAGAAATTTTTCAATCCCTTCCTCTCCTTTTCAAGAGATGGGCTTGTTTTGTAACAGGCTAAACCGGAAGCCCTTCAACCTAATTGCTTTAAATAGCAAGCTGGATGATAGTAATAGCCCTTAGACTTATATGCCGCTTCACAGTGCTTTTACAGCCCTCTCTAAGCAATATATAGAGTCGGCCTCTTCACCCCAACAATCTGGCTACTCATTTTACCTAGCGGGTGAGCTCCAGTCCCACCTTAGCCATCAAAACTAGCTGGGGGACTTTGGGCCAATCACCAGGAGATGGTGAGTTCTAGACCCACCTTAGTCCTGAAAGCTGGCTAGAGGACTTAGGGCCAATCACCAGGAGATGGTGAGATCTAGACCCACCTTAGTCATGAAAGCTGGCTATAGGACTTTGGGCCAATCACCAGGAGATGGTGAGTTCTAGTCCCACTGAATGCATGATAATCAGCTGGATGACTTTGGGCCAATCACCAGGGAAGGAGGAAGGGAGGAAGGAAGGAAGGAAAAAGAAAGGAAAGGAAAGGAAGAAGGGAGTAAGGATGTAAGAGAGAGAAAGGGAAGGAAAGGAAATTGCAATTTAAAATCTTCTGAGGGTTTCCATATACTAAAATTGAAACTTGTGTGAGAGAAAAAGAGAAACAGAAATTAAAAGTCCCAGTTCAAGATGTCAAGGTGTTGGCCCATTCCAAGGATGCCCCCTGAGTCTTATTCTCTCTCTCTCTCTCTCTCTTCCTCCCTCCCTCTCTCTCCCTCCCTCCCTCCCGCCCCCTCTCTCTTGTGTTGGAGAACGGGTGTTTAAATCCCCCTTTAGCAGATCTTTGCCTAGCCTCGACTCAAGTTAAAGGACGGAAGATAAACTTCTCCTGTCTAAGAACACAAAACCCAGAGTGATGGACACCCAGGTGATCATCCGGCTAATCTCCCCTTGTCCCATTTTAGCACCGGCTTTTTCACAAATAACTATCGATCCGTCACTTGCGAGTCACAAATCCTCACTTAATTCTCCGAGGAGAAGCGCCGGGAGGATAGAGAAGGTGTTGCGGTTTTCCTGTGTCACAATCTCTCTCGAAAATCTCACCGGCATTATTATGCCCTTTGGATGCTATGTCGTTGCGCTGCAGTTTTTCATCACATTTTCCCTTCTTCCCCGGCACAATTGAACACATCCTACCTCATTCCTTTTCTCAATCTTCTGCTTCTCTTAGCCTTTGGGTCTAATCATTATTACTGCCATACAAGGAATGGAGCAGCATCCATACATCTGCAAGCTGGGAGGAAAATAGGCAACGAGTGTGATAAAAATAAAAAATAAACAGGAAAGGTAATCATTTACCTAGAAATAAGGAGGAATTTCCTGACAGTGAGAGAAATCAACAGAAGTCACCTTTGGAAGTTGTGGGAGCTTCATCACAGGAATCTTTCAAGAAGAAACTGGACTGCCATCTGTCAGAAATGGTGTAGGGTCTCCTGCTTGGGCAGAGGGGGTTGGACTAGATGACCTACAGGGTCCCTTCCAACTCTATTAATCTGAATCTATCTAAGATGATCAAAAGCCTGGAGACTAAAACATATGATGAACGGTTGCAGGAACTGGGCATGGCTAGGCTAGTGAAGAGAAGGACCAGGGGAGACAGGAGAGCAGTCTTCCAATATTGGAGGGGCTGCCATGGAGAGGAGGGGGGCAAGCTATTTTCCAAATCACCTTAAGGCCAGACAAGGAATAATGGATGGAAACTGGACGAGAGATTCAACCTGGAAATAAGGAGAAACTTCTTAGCCATGAGAACAATCAACCAATGGAACAGAAGTTCCCTTCAGAAATGATGTAGGGTCTCCTGCTTGGGCAGGGGGTTGGACTAGATGACCCAGAAGGTCCCTTCCAACTCTGTTAATCTAATCTAAAAACTCTAGATTTAAATCATAACATTTCTTCAAGGCTTCGTGGCCTCCCCTGTGATGACATCACAGCCCCCCCCCTCAGGGCTCCACATACCACAGGTTGAGAACCTGGAGATGGCTGGCATGCCCGCAGAGAGGGCTATGCGTACCACCTGTGGCATTTATGCCACAGGTTTGCCATCACAGAACTAGGGGTGACATGACAGCAGTATTCCAGTATTTGAAGGGCTGCCACAAAGAAGAGGGGTCCGACTTACTTTCCAAAGCACCTGAAGGCAGGACAAGCAACAATGGATGGAAACTAATCAAGGAGAGAAGCAATGTACAATTAATGAGTAATCATCTATCAGTGAGGACAATTAAACAGTGGGACAGCTTGCTCCTAGAAGTTGTGGGTGCTCCATCACTGGTGGCTTTCAAAAAGTGACTGGACTGAAAGGGTATTGGATCTCCTGCTTGAACAGGGGGTTGGACTAGAAGACCTCCAAGGTCCCTTCCAACTCAGTTACTCTGCTAAATTAGCAGCCTTATATTTCAGCCATTATACCATCCAGTTTTTTTGTGTACAGGTAGTCCTCAATTTATAAATATTCATTTGTTGGCTGCCACATAGAAAGGGGGGTGGTGGTTTTCAATTTCAACCTATTATTCAAAGGCCAGACAAGAAGCAATGGATGGAAACTAATCAAGAAGAGAAGCAGCCTAGCATTAAGGAGAAATCATCTATCAGTGAGAACAATTAAAAAGTGGGACAGTTTGTTCCCAGAAGTTGTGAGGGCTCCATCACTGGAGGCTTTCAAAAAAAGACTGGACTAAAATGATATAGGGTTTCCTGCTTGAGCAGGGGTGTGGACTAGAAGACCTCTAAGGTCCCTTCCAACTCTGTTATTCTGTTATTCTGAGGCAGGGCTGAAAGGCAAACAATAGTTCACGAGTTGTGTGTAAGTGAATTAAACTGGGCAGAGTGTTAAGAATCCCACAGGCTCCAATTAGCTCACTTACTCCGTGGCTGAATTGTCCTAAACAAGCAGTAATTTGAATAGGAAACACTTTACACAGCAGGAATTTAACAGCCGGAAAAGAGCAGGGAGAAGAAAAAATTTTTGCTTTTCGACGCGTTCAAACATCAAGTGCATTTATGGGGAATTAGACAACATTGCTGTGGAATGGAGAAGCCGTTCTCTCCCGCTGTACAGTCTTTATTTTCTCTTTCTGACACAGATATGTCATCTAGTTGGCCACTCAGCAGAAGAGCCCAGGGAGATTAAGGCCATGGTGAATCTGAAGCTTCTGCGGTACTCACAATTGGGTTAGTCCTGGAGAGAAAAAGCTATTATAGGTGGGAAGCGAAGTGGCTGATGGTGTTAGTCTCAAAAGACACATTGCCTCCACCACCAACTCCTCCTCCTCCTCCTCCTCCTCCTCCTCCTCTTCTTCTCTGTCTCCTTCTTTCTCTTCCTCCTCCTCCTCCTCCCCCTCTTCCCACCTTAGGGCAATGTGCAACAACCTCCCTTACCTTGGGTGTTTATCTCAAAGTTCTCCAAGACATCCTTCTCCTCCTCTTCCTCCTTCTCCTCTTCCCCTTCTCCTCTTCGTCCTCCCTTCCTCCATAGGGCCATGTTCAACAACCTCCCTTACCTTGGGTGTTTATCTCAAAGTTCTCCAAGACATCCTTCTCCTCCTCTTCCTCCTTCTCCTCTTCCCCTTCTCCTCTTCGTCCTCCCTTCCTCCATAGGGCCATGTTCAACAACCTCCCTTACCTTGGGTGTTTATCTCAAAGTTCTCCAAGACATCCTTCTCCTCCTCTTCCTCCTTCTCCTCTTCCCCTCCTCCTCCTCCCTTTCCCCATAGGGCCATGTTCAACAATCTCCCTTCAAATTATAGCATCATGCATAAATAGAAGAGGAACATTACACAAAATGGTTGAAAATAATTAATTATAACTCCTAAGTTCATTGCAGGTGAATGGGGCTCTCTCTGCCCAAGTGGTCAGGTCAGTCTGTGTTATTCTCACTTTCTCTCCACTCTCCCTGCTCAAGGATCAGGAGAAGGTGGCCCTTGCTCATCTCCTGCTTAGTCTCTCCTGGTCATCCTTCCCCCCCTTCCTGCCTAGAAGCCATCCCAAACCTGAAAAGCCCTGGCCTGACTAGGCCTGCTCTTCCCCACTTTCCTCCGAAGCCAACGAAGCTGCCCCCTCGACCTCCATCTGCTCCATTTCTGGCTCATCTTCCTCCACTGATTCAGGCTCTGACAGGAGAGCATGATACTTAGGCTTGGGCTTAATTGTGGTTGTTAAGCCGAGGACTACCGATACCAAAATCGGTTGTTCTTGAATTGTGTTCTTCAACACAGCAGAGATTCTATTATGCTGGCTTGACAGGTGGACTGTAAGCATCAGCTTGAAGCAAAAACATATTCTCCTTCTTCCCCACCTCCTATGTCTTTGTCAGAGTTTTAGCAACGTGACTAGTATTATGAGATAAACTCCAGGAGCAAAACACAGCACACAGAGCCTTTAGACAATTAATAGTGGTTTACATACAAATATATACAGACATGCACATGGAGATAAATCCCTTACCACACACAACCATGGACACAAGGAAAGAAATACACACCTACATAGACATCTCATTGCATTAGCTTACAGTCATTGCATCAGCTTTCCGGTTTGTAGCTTGCAAGCTTACATCAGCTGGCAGCTATTAAATCCTAGTTACCTGACAGTCTTGATGTTCTCAACTGCTTCTATTTTCCAGTTAGCCTCTCCAACATCAGAACCAGAAATGTCTTTCTTCTTCCAAAATTCTCCTCCACCACCCTTGCCCCAGTGGCAGGTTCCTCCCGGTCCAGTCCAGTAGTAGCCGGGAGCAGCTGACATTGTACTGGTACGGTGGATCATTTCGGCCCACCCACTGGCCCACATTCTATACCTGTTTTTAAAGTAACCGGCCAATTGCGCATACCTGCATAGAGTGTGGTGCCTGCCTGAACCCCAACAAGCAGCTTGGTGTTGCAGGGGCAGTGGATTGTGTGCGTGCACGAACAGGACACACGACCCTATGAGCAGCATATCAGTAGCAACAGTAAGAGAACCCACCACTGTCCTGTCCCATGTTTTGTTTATCGAGAATAGCTCAAGAGGGACCAGCCCGGGGCATTGATGTATCTTTATTCATTTATAAACCCCGATACCTCCTGTGTTTAAGGCAAGGAGAACATGAACAAAATGGGTTTAGGGAAAAGTGGAAAGTTGGGCAGGAGATGATGGAAACATTTTCCAAGTTATGAACAGTCTAGGGGATGAGTGATTCAGGAGCCACGTCTCTTTCCAAATTTCAGTTAATAGAATTGATTGGGAGGAAGATTAGGAGATTGTCACAAGTAGATAAAACCTTTGGGCAAGATGAATAGGTACCTGTTTAAAACTAGCTGGACAACTGTCAACTCTGAAGCTGTTCTGACTGAAGCCATTGACTGCTTCAGTGTTGCCACACTAGAGCTGAGGGATGGGGAGGGGGGGAATCTGAGATAGAGGGATTTTTGTAGCCAAAACAAAATACTTTCTCTTGAGAACCAAGGACATTCTCACACCTGGTCGGAAAAAGGCAGAGTGATGCCACCTGGTTGTCAGACTGCAAAGTGATTGGACCATGTGACTGATGGTTTTGGGAAAGTAGAGAATCTTTTGCTTTTAATTAGGTGAAAACCGTGGGAGTTTTCAGAGTCGGTTTTCATCAGATATGCGCCAATAGGATATTTCCAATCAAAGTATTCTTTCAGGAATTCAATTGCCTCAGAGTCTTGCATGCAGTGGATTTATTGCTTGGAACCAGAGGTGGGTTCCTACTGGTTCGGACCAGTTAGGACAAATAGGTAGTAACTTGGCTGGACACGTCACCGTACTGGTTCTATCCTGGGCCCCAACCATATTTATTTTCTGTTGAGCACATGCTCAGAACAATCTTCATTGAAAAAAATGTAATCCACCCCTTTTTTTTAATGCTGTGCGCATGCCAGTCCCAGAGAGGTCCCAGAGATGGGCCGTTTTTCACAAAAACAGAAGCATTTTTGCCTTCCCCAGTCCCCAGAAGCACTCCGCAGGCTTCAGTAGGGCTGGAGGAAGGCAAAAATGCCTTTGTTTTTTGCCCATTTTTTGCAAAAATGGAGGCATTTTTGCCTTCTCCCAGCCCTGCTAAGCCTGCAGTGCGTTCCTGAGGGCCGGGGCAGACAAAAACTTGTTTTTCTCACTGGGTAGTTTGCAGGCACTCCCTTAGCTCCAGAGAGGCTGGAGCCCACCCACCCCCCACCCGTCAAAAGTTTTTGTCACTGTTTCAGTGGGCATGGCTTGGTGAGGGGGTCATGTGACTGAATGTGCATGAGTGATGTCAAGTTGGCCACACCCACTCACACTAAATTAAATTCACATTAAAAGAGAATTTGATAAGTAGACAGATTATTTGGGTATTAAAGTTTCTTTACCATGTGGAATTGGAAAAAGGAATAATTACCCTTAAGATTAGTTGTTCTGTTTGCTCCACCTAACTAAAACAAATGAAACAGGATATTGGTACCAATACCCCCTGTGGGGAGGTAAATGAGTAATGAATGTCATGTCTCTGTTTTGGGAGATTGTTTACGAGGCCTACATGACACAGGAAGGCCAAGTACTTTGGGATGATCAATAAGTTGTCTAAGAGTATAAAAGACTGTAAACAACTGCCCTTTGGGGTTCAGATTTTGCTTGACCAATCGCTACTGAACCTTTGCGCAAATAAAACCTCTCCCTCTGACAAAGAGCTGGTCTTGTCTCATTTTCTGCTACAACATGCTCCTCCATCTAGCCATGCCGCCCAAACCAATAGTAAAATTTTTTGAAACCCACCCCTGCTTGGGACCCTGACACTCACCTTAAAAAGGAAGCTCTGAAAATTGCCCCGGGGAGTGGGGGGAATCCTGTTAGGATAACCTACCATCCAGGAGTTGTTGATGATGATCAAATCAGAGCTTTCTTAGTTTTTCAAGCTCAGTCACCTGGGACCCTACCTTGCAGCTCTCTTGATTCCAATTACAATCCTGTTTCTGTTCCCGAGATTTACAGAGCCGCATTGGGACAATGATTATTCTCCAGGGCTATTGTGAGCTTCAAGGAGAGGAGGTGGCGTGGGCCGTGGCAAGCCCTTTGGAGAAAGGGCAAGATTGCACGGGAGTAATTATCTCGCAAAGGATCCTTCTCTCAATTAAGTGCAACTGCCGGTGGGTGCCAGATGTGAACTGATAGATGTTGGCAGTAACCTTCTGCAGGTATTAAAAGAAAAAAAAACCTTTGATGCTTCACCAGCTCAGCTTCAACAGCTGTTTATCACTTCATTAGGCCAGACTCATCACCTCTTTCTAAACACCGTTCAGAACAAAATGAGCAGTAAATTGTTAATAAATGTCCTGGCTCAGGCAGCATTCTGCATTGATACTTCTTGCAAGGATAACAGGAATCAAGCAAGCAGGATTGTTGGGCGTTTTTGACTGTGACTGTTGGCTAATATAATGCTTGTAAGTTGCCCTTGAACCAAAATTGCCCTTAGGAAGACTCTAAAGGACATGTTTCTTCCTCTTCCTCCTCTTCCTTCTCCTCCTCCTCCTCCTCCTCCTCCTCCTCCTCCTCCTCCTCCTCCTCCTCCTCCTCCTCCTCCTCTTCTTCTTCTTCCTCCTCCTCCTCCTCCTCCTCCTCCTCCTCGTTCTTCTCTTCCTCCTTCTCCCCCCCCCCATAAGACAATGTTCAACAATCAATACCTCTAAGTTCTCCTCCTCCTTCTTCTACATCTCCCTCTCCTTCCTCTTTAACTATTTTGGGTGTTGAGGGAGAGATATAAAGTTCTGATTCTTCCTTGTCATTTGATGCTGCAGATGTAGTGTGTCTTTGATGTTGCCTCTCCATCTTCTTCTGGGTCTTCCTTGTGTTCTTTGACCTTCTCCTCTTTTTTGTAGGGTATAAATCTTGTGCAATATGAAATCCCAAGAATCTCACCCAGGACTACCGTCCTAATGTTCATGACTGACCCAAACTGCAACAGAGATGCAACCGACTTGATCATACCTGGAGATGCAAGAAGCGATGGATGGAAGCTCACCAAAGGGAGACCCAACCTAGAAATAATAGACATATTTCCTGGCAGTAAGAATGATTACCGTATTTTTCAGACTATAAGACACACTGGTGTATAAGACGCACCAAGACTTTGAAGAGGTAAGTAAGAAAAAAATGTTTTTGTCCTCCCCGGCCCCCAGGAGCACTCTGAAGGCTTCAGCATGGCTGGGGGAAGGCAAAAATGCCCATTTTTTCAAAAAATGAGCCGAAAAATGGGGCATTTTTGCTTTCCCTCAGCCCGGCTGAAGCCTGCAGAGTGCTTCTGGGGGCTTTGGGTATGGCAAAAATGCCTCCATGTTTGTGAAAAATGGTCCATTTTTCACCCGTTTTTCACAAAAATGGGATGCAGGGGCAGGGCTTCAGGAGGCCAAAAATGGCTGTATTGGGTGTATAAGATGCACCAACATTTCCATGCTCTTTTACGGTGGAGGAGGTGCATCTTATATTCCAAAAAATACGGTAATCGGTGGACCAACTTCCCTCCTGGAGTTGTGGGTGCTCCTTTACTGGAGGTTTTCAAGGAAAGTTGGGAAAGTCATTTTGGCCATCTCTATCGGAGGATGGAGCTGGGATTCTCTTGGTGTGGTGGGCCTTTGTGGAGGATGACAACAATGCACCAAGATTTAGGTGTCAGAGACATCAATAGTACAGATTTGGAAAATAGCTTGCCCCCTTCTCTCTGTGGCAGCCCCTCAAATATTGGAACACTGCTATCATCTGTGGTCAAAAAGGGTATTTAAATGGGATCCATGGTGAAGAAAAGGTTGAGTTGTATTGGAATAGAGTCGCCCAGTGTTCCAGGTAATGCACCAGCCAAAATCAGGACTCCAAGGCAAATAGATTCTTCAAAGAACATGTTTATTGGGTACATCATATCGGCACAGCTAGTTAAAACCAATTCTGAAATTTTCCCCGCACTTGTGACATAATTAAAAGAGCAATTGTCCTCACCCCTCCCCAAGTGTGATAGGTCACATTATCTAATTAGGGTGTTTGGTGGGTTCCTTGGTGACTCCTCTCCTCTTCCTCCAACTGCCACCTGTTGGGATGACCTTGGTTCCCACGAGAAAGCTTTTTGTTTCGATTGCTAGCCAGTCTATCTACTTCCTACTCCCTTCACCCCCATCAGATTTCGTGGCAACTATGAGGCAGCAAAAGAGGGTTTCAGCCAGGTTCGCTTCAGACAGTGTCTTACTTGAGCAGGGGGTTGGAATAGAAGACCTCCAAGGTCCCTTCCATCTCATTCTGTTATTCTGTGAAATTGGATTAGATGGGCTTTTCGAATCAAATTGTATCTGTTGCTGGTAAAGTTTGTTTCGGCGATGACACTGTGTCCTCTTTTCTCCATGAGCGTAGCTTCAGCTTCAGAAAACTTTTAAATGTTTTGATCCTCTTTCAAGCATTTTTTCCCCTCTTGGATTTTGCACAGCAGTGTAACATGGGCAGGCCAACAGAGAAAAGATTGATGCCTTTTCATCATCTATAGTACAATCCATTTTAATTCCATACTGATTTAATTATGTTCCTGATCTGTCTCTTTCTTTCTTTCTCTCTCTCTCTCTTTGCATTGTGGCTGATCCCTTCCCTGCTGTGCAGGAGGGAGAACTTCAAGCAGCAATATTTTTATTTCTTCTTTTATTTTGTCTCCAAGCCATTCAAAAGAAAAAAGAAAAAAACCCAGCCTTGTAACTATTTTAAATCTTCAGGCGCAATTGTACGTTCCTTGGCTGTGCTAATGTAACAAAAGGCCAACGTCAATGGAGATGAAAGAAGTGGTTACCCCTTTTGGCTCAGTTAGCTGTGTGAGACCACAGAATACTGAAATCTAAAATAGAATTCCTGTTTGCTGCACTTCTAACAGCAGCTAGAACTGGGAACAGGCCTATAAATACAGAAACTGGAAGAGAGAAAAGGAGGAGACGGAATTAAGATTGTTTTCTATAAAGCAGCGTTCTAGCAAAGTTATATTTATATCTCTTTCCCACATCTTTCTCAATCAATCAATCAATCAATCAGAACAGAGCTGGAAGGGACCTTGGAGGTCTTCTAATCCCACCCCCTGTTCAAGCATGAGATACATGCTTTGAAACACGTTACTGTCGAGTCTCTTCTTAAAGACCTCCCGTGATGGGAGTACACATAACTTCTGGAAGTACCTGGTTAATTGTTCTCACTGTTAGGAAGTTTCTATTTATTTATTTATTTATTTATTTATTTTATTTCGTCAAGCATGAATTAGATAGCAGATATAAGTATAAACATGATTATGAATACATGAAATGAATATGAGTGCAAGGGAATATTAGGACAGGGACAGGTTTTGGTGCTTTTGGCAGTGTGGGCAGCTGGAAAATGAAGTCAGCATCCCCATAAATCTCGTCTGCGGAAGGAAGCATGAAGTGCTTCAAAATCTCCTGGTAGATGGCTGTGTTGACCCTGGTCTTTATAAAGCACAGTGGTCCAAAGTCCTGTTGCTCAGTGGTCCAAAGTTCTCTTTTTTGATGAGAGCAACTTTTGCATCTTATTTGGAAACCAAGGACCCAGAGTATGGAGGAAGAATGGAGAGGCCAATCAAGCACAGTGATCCCACGGTCATTGAACCAGTTTTTGGTGCTTTTGGCAAAAGTTATTCTCATCAGAAAAGAGGACTTTGGACCAAGGAGAAACAGGACTTTGGACCACTGAACTTTTGCACGATATTCTAATTTTTCAAATTTCATCTGTAGGTGTGGTGTTACTAAGGCTTTATAGAGTGGTGTTAGTACCTCCCTTGATCTTGATTGTATCCCTATGTTGATGCAATTTAGGATTGCATTGGCTTTTTGGGCTGCCGTTGCACACTACTGGTTTATATTTAATTGGTTGTCCACATGTGACTTGATAGTCTTCAAATTTATTCTTCCTTTGACTGCTTTTCTTAGCGTTATATTCTTTCTGGAGGCCCAGAAAAGTGGAATTTGACAGAGCAGGTTTAATGGACTTTAATGAACCAAAGATTTGAAGGAAATTGAAACGAAGGTTGTATTTCCAGGAAAGGAGCCACCTTCCAATTTGGAGAAGATTCCTAAGATTATTTCTGAAAGGAAGCCCAGAGAGAAAAGTTATTAAGGGGAATTACATGCGACACCGAAATTATACTAGTCTGATTACGGCTTCTTGAAAGGATTATTTTAATGTAATGGCTCAATTAAACTAAATTATATTTTGGCCAAACACTGGCACAGACGCAAGATGGGGAAGGGGGAAAAAATCCAATTTGCAGAACTCCACCCTATCAGCCCGAGTTCCTTTTAACATGATTGAGCCCCTGTGAACGAAGTGATTTTAAAAATAAAATTAGAATATTGCATTTTTTTCCTCTTGATCTGATGGTTTTCACAATCAGTTGCAATGCTGGACAGGTACAGTATCATCAGGTTAATTTAATCCTTTATGACCTTAGGATTCGGAGGGACACATTATTGAAGGATGTTTGCATGCAAACATTTAAGATGATTAGAAATGAAGTCACATTAGGGGACTTTGTTCTGAAGTAGGGTTTATCCTCCATCTGTTTGAACATCTTGTGTTTCTCCGTCTTTTCCTGTGGCATTGTTTATTTGGGCCCAGTTGATTTCTTGGCAAACAGATGCACCATCCGTGAGTTCAACATATCGGACTCCAAAGGAGGATGAGAGTCTTAGAAAGAGACCTTGAGATAATTGTGAGAGTGGAGCCATCTGTGGAATGTCACCTTCTAGAGAAAGGTCTTCTGTATCGTCTCATGTTTTGAAAGAGAAGACCTCAAGGTGACTGCCTGTCTTTGAAGGATGCACAGGTAACGGCTTAAAACAAACTGCATTTAATGCTGTGGGAAATTGGGAGAGGGCATCATATGGAGTGGGATAAGTAAAGGCAAAGGTTCCTCTCACACATATGTGCCAATCGTTCCCGACTCTAGGGGGCAATGCTCATCTCTGTTTCAAAGCCAAAGAGCCAGCATTGTCCGAAGACCCCTCCATGGTCATGTGGCCGACATGACTCAATGCCAAAGGTGCACGGAAGGCTGTTCGCTTCCCACCAAAGGTGGTCCCTATTTTTCTACTTGAATTTTGTATGTGCTTTCGAACTGCTTGGTTGGCAGAAGCTGGGACAAGTAACGGGAGCTAACTCTGTTACGTGGTGATAGGGATTCGAACCACCAAACTGCCAACCTTTCGGATCGACAAGCTCAGCATCTTAGCCACTGAGCCACCGCGTCCCTCTACACAGCCCTACATCAGCTTAACTGTGACTAAACCCGAAATAGGACACTTTGTCTTATAAATGCCTCTGAGCTACCTTTACTTTACTTTAAGGCTACATTAACAGAAGGCTTAATCTCATTCTTACCTGCCATGCCAACAAACCAGGATTCTGCTCTATGGAAACTTTGCCATTTATAATCATCCATTGTTCTTTGCATCTCCAATATCAATCCAATGTCTCCGAGAAACTTCCTCCTTGCAAGAACATTTTTCACCAGGGTTGGCTCTGTGAAGGACCCAGCATCATGTCTGTTCCTTAAATGTGGATATCAGTAGCATCTGATTTATGAAAAATGCATAAGTGTGAGTCGGGGAACAGCTTGTGCTTTCACACTAAATAAAACGAAAAGACAGAAGAGAGAACTCTAAATGTCTATGAATCTATTTGGGTAAACAAATGGCTGCCATCAATCATTGCGCATGACTGCCTTTGTGGTGCATCCCTGGGGGAAATACTGCAAGGACGAGAGCCCCCCCTGAAAATAAACACCCTACAACCTACTTGGGCAATTAAGGAGAACAGAAGCAAAATGGAATGTGTGTGTATGTGTGTGTATGTCTGTGTGTGTCTGTTTGTCTGTATGTCTGTATGTATGTTTGTATGTATGTATGTATGTATGTATGCATGTATTGTATGTATATATTTGTAGGTTTAATGATGGACTAAATAGGGAACATGTTTGGTCTATAAGAGAAAGTAGAGACTCAACGCAGCCCTTGAGTGTGGTGATGGATGAGCTCCCGAATACCTGGTTCAGGTAGAGTTGGATTAAGTCAAGCTATTTTTCACTTGTCCATTGACAACAAAGAAACCCCAGAAAAACCACAAAAGATGTTTACTCAGTTTATGTATCTCAATTAATTCGAAACTCATGATGAGCATGACAAATAGGGATTATTTCTTTAACTCTCAACTCCCATTTCATCACCACTACTCATAATAAAGTAATTAAATTAATTTGAGACCCCATGAACAATGTTCCTCCAGGCCTTCCTGTCCTCTATCATCCTCTGGAGTTCATTGAAGCTCATGCTGACTGCTTCGGTGACTCCATCCAGCCACCTCATTCTCTGCCGTCCCCTTCTTCTTTTGCCCTCACTCATTCCCAGCATGAGGCTCTTCTCCAGTGATTCCTTCCTTCTCATTAGGTGGCCAAAGTCTTTGAGTCCTCTTTAGGATCTGGCCTTCTAAAGAGCATTCAGAATTAATCTCCTCTAGGACTGACCCATTTGATCATCTTGCAGTCCAAGAGATTTGCAGGAGTCTTCTCCAGCACCATTTTTTTGTGGGGATACTGCCTGGCAAAGCTTTTGCCAGTCTCCCAGAAGCTGCAGCGATGAAACATGGAACCTTCTGCATGAACCTGGCCATTTAGCTATGGTTCTCCTTGCATGGTGCGTTCCAAGGCAAGGTGATCATTAAGAGTTATTCTGCAAGGGCTGCAAACATGCTCTTTAATGGGTGGTGGAGGACGAATGAAAGGTGTGTGTAGCAGAATTATTCATTAGAAGCACAGCGGTCCTTTCCTTCCAAGCATTTTGAAGTCATGCATTTCTGGTTGAACTTTCCTGCTGCTTGGTATATCAAGCTAAATGCTGCTGGTGCAGTTCCTGTGTTTAGCTGACAGATGCATTCTTGGTAGAAACTTCACCAGGAGTAATGTTTGCCATCTTCCTCTCTCCCTCTCTCCCTCCCTCCCTCCCTCCCCCTCTCTCTCTGGAAGCTGATTTCCATTTCTGTCTCAAAGTTGGTTGGACCAAACCTTGGTGGTGGTGGTTGTTGTTGTTTTTCCAAAATGTTATCCATGCTTCCATGATATTGTTCAATAGGCGTGGTGCTGAGAATTCTTTCCATATTTTCTATGTGCTGCATTGTCCCAGGAATGAATAAAATGAAGGACAAACACCCCATTCCCCCAATTTAGGACATGAGCTGCATCTATGTGATGTGTTTGTGACCAAAACCGAAACCAAAGAAGAAAAACATTAGTTTTCCAATATCAATACAAACTTTCTGCCAAAAATTCAGTATCAGCTCCCAAACATGGATTTCTAAGGTTGAGATTACAATTGATTACAAGATTACAACGTTGAATTTTTGGCTACATGATCCATTTTGGGTGTTTCACTGTAGATGAAAGATAGATAGATAGATAGATAGATAGATAGATAGATAGATAGATAGATAGATAGATAGATAGATAGATACAGACAGACAGACAGACAGACAGACAGACAGACAGAGTCAAGAAAATAGGAGGGAGGAAGGACAATGAGGGAGGGAAGGATGGAGGGAGGAAGAAGGAAAGGAAGGAAGGACAGATAAGGAGGGAGGGAGGTGGGAGGGAGGAAGGACAATGAGGGAGGGAAGGAGGGATGGAGGAAGCAGGAAAGGAAGGAAGGACAGATAAGGAGGGAGGGAGGTGGGAGGGAGGGGGTTGGAGGAAGGAAGGAAGGAGGGGGGGAGAGAGGGAGAAATAGAAAGAGAAGAAAATTATCATTTTTTTCAGAGTATAAGATGCTCTGGACCATAAGATGTACCTAGCTTTTTTGGGGAGGAAAACAAGAAAAAAAATCTGCCTCTGCCTCCCAGCCTCCATCTGGTATTCATCTGGGCCATTCGCTGCAGTCTGTTTGCCGCAGCCCATTCGGCGTGGCCCGTTTGTCGCCGTGGCGGCCCATATGTTGCAGCCCGTTTGTCGCAGCCCATTCAGTGTGGCCCATTTGCCACCGCCTGTTCGCCACTGCCACTGCAGCCCAAAAATATACTCCAAAGCCCGCCATCCTGGGCCCAACGTTTGGGAAGCCAGGCTCTGCCTGTCACAAGCCAGGACAAAGGGTGAGTGATGGAGGAGTAACACCTCCTTAAAAAACCTTGGTCCAGCTGGCCCGTCTGGTAGCCCCTCATAAGAGCCCCTTCCCAGGGTTACAGGAGAAGACGGCCAACGGTTTGGAAGGAGGAAGAGGGCTCTATGCCCCAATGGCAGATCAAGCGGCAGGACCATCTTCTAGGAGAAGGGAGACTCTGATGACAAATCTCCACTGCCTTGTGGCTACATCCACTACTGAGAAACGCTCAGAAGTCAACCTCGAGGCAAAATCCAGAGCCGGAGTCCTGGAAGCAGTTCGTGACTGTGTACAACCACATTCTGGTAACTCCTGCAACAAAGCTGGAACCCATTGTATCGGGTCTGCCATTCCATTGGACTATTTCAGTCACGTGGAGAGGGGGAATCTGCTGCTTGAGTCCATCCTCCATATTAATCTACCCAGGCCTCGTTCTCTGGAGAGGACACTCCAGCTTTGACCTCTTCCCACAGCACGATACCCTAGTCTTTTGAGACTGAAGGATGCCAATGACTCCAAAGAATATGGTATGTCTGCTTCTACCACTTTAAAGTTTAAAGTGATTCCATAAACCTTTTGCCTGTACGTGTGTCTTCTGCCGTGTTTGGTGGCTGGCTACCAGCTCCCTGTCATTTGATATCTATAAAAAGGTTTAATTAAGCATTTATGTCCAACCATTGGCAAATAAATTTATCAAGCAATTAATGACTCTTACCCATCCACCCACCAACGCATCACCATTCACCCTGTTATTATGATAAATATTACCATCATTGCGCCAATATAAACTAAAGAAGAAGAATGGCAGAGATCTGCCAGGGAATGGAATAATGTGCAGTATTTGTGGGTGGGGAGGATGTGGCTGCCTGTCTTCAATTCTTAAGTACAGTTCTGTAATTAGACTAATTTGTTTTGGAATTAGATAATATGGCTTAGACAGTATTAGTGGTGGATGTGACAGTAGTACTAGTGTACGAAGATGCTACATTTGTCTTGGCTTGAAACAATCAATAAAAGACAATCTCTGTAGCTCAGGGTTGAGCTGTGGAGTTCTTGGTGCTTTCTGAGCTTGGTTGTTGGCTTACAGGTGTTTCGTTACCCAACTAGGTAGCGTCATCAGTGCTAGAAGGGAGTGGGGTTTGCAAAATGGAGAGAGAGGAGTACTGTGGGGTCCTTGGTGCTCTCTGAGCTTGGTGGTTTCCTTGCAGACATTTCATGACCCAACTAGGTCACATCATCAGTGAGGCCACCAAGAACTCCGCATCCAGGCCTGTTTAACCAAGACCTACCATATCACGTCCTTCCCAACAGCAGTGCGTAGGATATTTACAAGATCTCATGTATCATTTTGGAGGCATCCTCTCAACATCAAGACTTGTAAACACCACAAAGTTGATCTGCTATGGATTGGGGAAGTCCTCTTCTGAGACCAACTGAATTGCATCATCTGGTGTAGCAAATGCTACAGGTTAACTTTATGTTCAGGGTGTTGTGATTGGGTTACTCTGAGTGATGGATTCAGATGGTTGGGAGGGAAGGAGAAGAATTCTTCTGTAGTTCAGCACTCTGATGAATGGAAATTGGGTATGTTTAGTCTACTGGAAAGAAGGGCTAGGGGTATGACATCATGGCAATGTTCCAATATCTGAAGGGCTGCCACAAAGAAGAGGGGGTCAAACTATGTTTCAAAACACCAGAAGGGAGGACAAGAAGCAATGGATGGAAACTAATCAAGAAAAGAAGCAATCTAGAACTCAGGAGAAATTTCCTGACAGTGACAACAATCAATTGGTGGAACAATTTGCCTCCATTGCTGTGGGTGCTTCAACAATGGGGTTTTTTAAGAAAGGACTGGATAACCATTTGTCTAAGAAGGTGTAGGGCAGGGGTCTTTCATTCCTCTGCTCTTTCATCCCTCTGCTGCGCCTCCCTGCTCCTCAAAATATGTGTCACAACCAGTGCGCAATGTGCGATATCTGCCGACATGCAATTTATTGAGCTTTTTGACCCGATGTAGGTTTCGTGGCTCCCGATGTTTTCTTTTCTGTGGGGAACGGATCCAAATGGCTCTTTGAGTGTTTAAGGTTGCCAAGCCCTGGAATGGGGTCTTCTGCTTGAGCAGGGGGTTGGACTAGAAGACCTCCAAGGTCCCTTCCAACTCTGATATTCTATCTTCCACGCCAAGCAAGAGAGGGGGGAAAATTAGAATCATAACATAATCTCCTAAAAACTGACAACACATCACAATTTGTCAAGCTCTTCTATCCAGATGTGAATTTCAGTGCCCTCTATCATTCCATCTGAATTTCCACGCTTTGGATTCCCCGTGGCTCATCCTTTTTGAGAGAGGTGCGCCATTAACGTTTAGATTTGATTGCTTAAAGTGCAAAAGTACAGAAAATTGAAGTTTATTCACCAGTCCCCAGAAGAATGGACAACACATTTTGGGTGAAAACCTTTCCCGCATCCCCCCTTTTCTTGCCTTGTTGAGATGCTGTGCATTCAGAGAAGTTATGATCGTGCCACACAAGGAAACCGTAGTGAATAATATTTTCCATTATTCACTACGGTTTCCTTGTGTGGCACGATCATAACTTCTCTGAATGCACAGCATCTCAACAAGGCAAGAAAAGGGGGGATGCGGGAAAGGTTTTCACCCAAACCGTAGTGAATAATATTTTCCATTGGGACTTCCTGGGGGCGGAGCCTGTCACCGAAGGAGCTCAACGGAGCTCCTCTCAGAGTTCTGGTCTGTATATCTAATTAAGATCAATAGATATCACCCCTTTTTGGCAGAAAGGGGCAGGCAGAAGCTCAGGTGCTAGGATTTATTCGTAGTTCACAGCCCCTTTTCTTTTTTTTTTTTGGGCTGCGAACGGAGAAAAGATCCAGCGTAACTGAGCTCTTATCTCCAGCCAGTTCTTCTCACCTGCTTTTTTTTTGCAGCCCTAGACAGGCGATCCCCCCCCTCAGGACAATGATAAACTGCTTAAAGCAACTTAAGACCAACACGAGCGGGTTTTACTCCTGTGATGTTCCTTTTTTTATAACTATCTAAACACCAGCCTCGTTTTCCTTTGAAACTTCTTTGTTCAATCGTGCTGCAAAATGGCATTTTTACTATGTTGGTGATTGATGATGTAATTAACCGGCTTTATCTCCCCGGAGACTGCTACTCATTAACAAGCAAAATCTACAAATAACTTATTGAGAACTGAGCAGGTGAAGACACTGTTTATCTGTTTATTCTCAGCTTTTATCTATAATGCCTCCCAGGTCTAAGCAGGCAAAACGCTCCCCCCCGCATGTGCTTAAAGAACTTGTTAGTAAATCGCTGCCCTTGCCTCCTACACCCCCTACTGGAGATTCCTTAACACAGGAGCTTCTTTTTCAAATACTCAATGATTTTAAACAAGAAATCAAAGAATTTGTGCTGGATTTATGCGACAAAATACAGACTAAGATTGCCCAAATAAAGGTGGATATGTTTGAAGCTATGTCTACTTTGACAGATTATATTGAAGAAATGGAGACTAAACTGGAAACTTTGGAGGAGGCTAATTCTAATTTGACTTCCAACATCCAAGCATTACAACAAGAGATTAGAGATACTCAAACACAACTTATAATGATAAATTATAACAGAAAGGCGTTTGCAATAAGAGTCAGAGGACTGCCCGAAAAGAAAGGAGAGAACTTGAAACAGACGTTTGTAGAGGCTTTCAGTCAAGCGGTGGGAAGTCCGGGATTCAATTTTGATTGGAATATTCGAAAAATCTATCGCCAGAATTCGTGGGTAGCAGAACAGCGACAGCTTCCAAGAGACATAATTATATACTTTTTCACAAGAGAATCCAGAAATGCGATTATCCATAAGTTTTATAACAATAGGCTGCGAATCGATGGGCAAGATTTGTTTGTCTTTAAAGAAATACCACTCCAGATGCTGCAAGCAAGGAGAGACTATACTTTTTTAACCCAAGAGCTTAGAAATCGTCAAATACAGTATAAATGGGAAGCTCCAGTTGGAATCACAGTTACACTCGAGAATCAAAGATTTCGTCTCAATTCTGTTTCGGAAGCTCGGGACTTTTATTATAAAACTCTGAAGGCGGGGCTTCTTGACTCACTCGGAAATGCAGAAAGACAAGGTGAAGGAAAGACAAGCAGCAATTCACTTGGTTACAAGATGGAGGGAGTTGTTCTCCCCCTACCGGAGAGGCAGAAGAGCGGAAACTGAGGATTTAGCCATATTTTCAAAGCAGCGGGACACGTGGTTATAAGGCAGAGGGTTGCCTTCTCTTTCCGGAAGGGCAGAAGAGTAAAGAATAAAGATCCAGCGATGTCTTTAAAATACTTTTTAAGCTCTTGGACTGATCAAAATTTTAGGATTCCTGTTTGGTACGAAATGGTAAAGCTGTGTACCGATGAGGAATGGAAAGAAGCATTGCTTATTTTGGACAGATATTGTATGGGATCTTTATAAGACTTATTTGAATTTTAATCCAAACTGCGCATGAATTGTTTTCTGGTGTGAGGAAAGCGGGGACCAAGATTTATTTGAATTGCGGTTTGGGATGAATGGAGTCGGGAGGAGTGGGGCAGAATTGAAGGTGGAGCGGGATATCGATGAAGGGATCCTGGGACTGAATGAAGTGGTATGGATTTTGGGCACACATTTTACGGATTTACATGCTTGAAGTATAACATAAAAAGCTCAGGATTTTAAAGTGAAGAGCGAGATCCTAATCTTATGGAATTTGGGCTTGGGAGGAATGGAGATGAGAAACGAGGGGTAGGAAGATGAGTAGCGAAAGTATGATTAGACTGCTCTGTATTTGAAGGTAAATTGATTTTTGTATAAACTATTATTTGAATATAAGGTTAAGAAAGGCTATCTGGAGAGTCTACAGGAAGATGGGGGTAAATATCAAAGAAGCAAGGGACGAAGATAAAATATAAATGGAATGATCTATACTGTTTAAATTTTAAGAATGATGGGAGGCTGAGCATAATGCAAAAGATTTTTATTTATTTTATTTTTTTTCGTTTTTTTTTCTTTTTCGGAGTGTTCTTTTTATTTTATTTTCATTATTATTGTTAATAAGATATTCTAGAAGGTGAATGGTACTGAACTGTGCCGGGTGTGGGACCTGGGAAGTCGGAGGGGATTAGGGAGGGGGGTTCATTGGGGGTGGGTGGGTGGGTGGAGATATAGTCTCAATATATAGAATAAGAAGAATACACTTGTATACTGTTGTTCCTTATCTTTTCTTTTTATTTTTCTCTTTTTTTTCTCTTTTTTTTCTTTTTTTTCCTTCTCTTTTCTTTTTAGCGCAATTTTTAGTAATTGAATAGATTAATGAATAGAGAAATGCACCAAAGTGAGAAGTAGAGGAAAAGAAGAGGGAGAAGTAAGGAGGGAGGAAGAGGGGAATGTAAGGAGGATGAGAGGGGAAGGAGGGTGAGGAAGGCGAGAAAGGAAGATAGGAGGGGAAAGGGAAGTAGGAGGGGTGATTGTTGGAGGGAGAAAGGAAAGTTGGAGGGGGAGAAGAAGGGGTGTATGAAAGCGACAGGTTGGGTTTATGATGAGTTGTATTTAGGTTGGCTTTTGTTTTTTTTTTATTATATTATTATTATTGCAAATATTCAGTATATAAGTGAATGTACAAAATTGAAAAATGAAAATGAATAAAACATTTGAAATACGAAAAATAATATTTTCCATTAAAATACAGCTGTGTAATATGATAAAATGTGTCAAGCCATTACTCAGGGCGAAATCCTCAGATAAATAGCTTTCTCCCATTTCTTTTCAACAGGAAACACTTGAGCCCATCCAGAATCGGGTACTTAAGAATCAAGAGTTGTCATAAATCACCTAAAATAAAGTTTTAACTCGGCTGACCTTGAACCTCAGTGGGGGGGGGGGGAACTTTGAAAAACAGAGGCTGTTGGCAATCTAAAATTCAAATCTGCTGCAGTCCGTAATTTTGTTTTCCCTTCCAAGCCAAGGGACATTTTGGATCCTGGAATTGGCGGAATTGATTGGTCTTTTAAATCTGTTTTTGTTTATTTGTCTTGTTTTTCCATGCAGAGAGTCGAGCCATCTGCTTGGTAGTCTCTTTACTGTTAGTAGTAAAAAGAATATTTGCGGGAGGAAGCCAATACAGATTGTCCTCAATTTACGACCCCCAATCGAGCCCAAAACTTCTGTTACTAAGCAAGACAATGGTTAAATGAGTCCTGTCCCAGTTTACAACCTTTCTTGCCACAGTTGTTAAGTGAATCACCACAGCTGTTAAGTGAGTGACACGGCTGTGAGGTAAATCAGGCTGCCCCTCACTTGATTCTGCTTGTCAGAAGGTCGCAAAAGGAGAATCACGTAACTCTGGGACACTGCAACCATCATAAGTATGAATCATTTGCTGAGTGTCTGAATTTTGATCATGCAACCATGGCAATGCTGCAGTGGTCATCAATGTGAGAGACTGTCATAAGTCTTTTTTTAAGTGCTGTTATAACTTTAAATGGTCGTTAAATGAACTGTTATAAGGACTACATCTTGAGCAAAAACTGTTATTTATTTATTTATTTATTTATTTTAAGGTAAGTAGGTAGATACATATGGTGAATGATGGATGATAGATAAATAGATAAATAGGTAGATATATAAGTAGATTGGTAGATGAGATAGAGGGAGAGAGAAATTATAGATTAGATAGATAGATAGATAGATAGATAGATAGATAGATAGATAGATAGATAGATAGATAGATAGATAGATAGATAGATAGATATAGATATGGTGAATGATGGATGATAGATAAATAGATAGGTAGATAGGTAGATTGGTAGATGAGAGAGAGGGAGAGAGAGATGATAGATGATAGAATAGATAGATAGATAGATAGATAGATAGATAGATAGATAGATAGATAGATAGATAGATAGATATGGTGAATGATGGATGATAGATAAATAGATAGAGAGATAGAGATAGAGATAGATAGAGAGAGAGAGAGAGAGAGATATGGTGAATGATGGATGATAGATAAATAGGTTGGTAGGTAAATAAATAGATAGATAGATAGATAGATAGATAGATAGATAGATAGATAGATAGATAGATAGATTGATAGATAGATAGATAGATAGATAGATAGATAGATAGATAAAAAATTTAAATGTACATAACTACATACATGACCAGTGTGATATCTGGGTATCGTTAGTTTTGATACATAAAACTAATAATAGTGGTGATACTACTAATATTAGTTATATTAATAATACTCACATAATTATAATATTATAAATATTAAAATTAATATTATTAATATGTTAATCTTTACTTGACCGTGTATATAATCTTGGTGGATTTAATTTAATTTAATTATTCAGTATTGATACTCATAACAATAGTATGATTTATGTATACGTAGTGAAAGCATCTTTCAACTAATCTTTACATCTACATATTCATTTCAAAATAGGGTATAGAAATATACATAATAATGTTTTCCCCCTTTCTAGTTTCTACCTCTATTCTAAGATAAAAGTAAAGGTTCCCCTCGCACATGTGCTAGTCGTTCCCGACTCTAGGGGGCGGTGCTCATCTCCGTTTCAAAGCCGAAGAGCCAGTGCTGTCCGAAGACATCTCCGTGGTCATGTGGCCGGCAAGACTCAATGCAGAAGGTGCATGGAACACTGTTACCTCCCCACCAAAGGTGGTCTCTATTTTTCTACTTGTGTTTTTTACATGCTTTAGAACTGCTAGGTTGGCAGAAGCTGGGACAAGTCACGGGAGCTCACTCTGTTATGTGGCGCTAGGGATTCAAACCTTTGAACTGCCAACTGCTGTTATCAACAAGCTCAGTGTCTTAGCCACTAAGCCACCACATCCTAAAACTCTATTCTAGTTCTGCTGTTATTTTTGATCCTTCCTTATTGACCTAAAAAAAAAGCGAAGCGTAAAATATTTTGCTATAAAACCTATAAAGATGTGAAGGCAAGTTGGCTCAGCCAGTCGGAGGACTATTAGTCTTGTGATAGTCACAACAAGCGTTGGCAATTCCCTTTCTGCATTGTGGAGCAGAACATCTCGAGCTGGAGAGGGCGAATAAGTATGCCACAAAATGGGCTGCGGTTTCTCCTGCTCTTGATTTAAAACTCCTGGATATTCAAAAGGAGCTATAAAGGCTGCCGTAAATTTTCACAGCCCTGGAATTAAAATGATCATCACGATTTCAATGCACTGTTCAGGATGGGATGGATGAAAAATGGGTATTTCCGGAGCTCCTTCGCCCTCCGTCAAGATGTTTAGGAACGGAGCATCACAAAATGAAAACCAGAGGAGTCCATCTAACAAATATTTTCAATAATTGATTAATAGTTGCTTTCTTTTTTAAAAAATGTTTATTAAAAAGATTTTTATTAAACCTAAATTAAAACCTTGGACACAGTATAATCTAGAATCTATGCTCTACATGCTAAGATATTCAGTTATAGATGGTAGCAACCCTGTTTTTTAAACATTTGATCCATACCGTATTTACAAAAAGGAAAAACGTAACCTACTGTATATACTCGAGTATAAGCCTAGTTTTTCAGCCCACTTTTTGGGCTGAAAAAAGCCGCCTCGGCTTATACTCGAGTCAGTGAAAAATTTGCCCGAAATGGAGGAGAAAAAGGGGCGGGGCCATGCCGCTGGGTGACACTCGTGAATGGCCCAGTGCCCCTGTGAGTTTCCCCTCCCTCTGTGTCAGTTTGCCGCGCAGCGCGCACCGCACCATCCCCCCTCCTCACGTTCTAATGTAATGCAGGGCTGTCTTACGATTCCCCTTCCTCCCCCTCCTGCCGCTCTGCAACGATGTCCCACCTCCTCCTTGTTATGGCAAGCAGCCACATAGCGATGTCCCACCTCCTCTGGTACAGTGATCCAATGATAGGAATCACTGTGCCGTGTGTCATAGTAGGCGGGACATCGCTCCCGCGGCTGCACGGGACATCATCATCACAGCGGGACATCAGCATCATGAGGTGAGTGAAGTATTTCATTGAATACACCGCTAGTTTACTGTTTTTCTTTGAAATAAATATTCAAAAACATTATTGATATCTATTTTTATTTTTGAAATTTACCGGTAGCTGCTGCATTTCCCACCCTAGGCTTATACTCGAGTCAATAACTTTTCCAGTTTTTTGTGGTAAAATTAGGTGCCTCGGCTTATATTCGGGTCGGCCTATACTCGAGTATATACGGTATTTTGTTGGTTTGTGTTTATCTTGTACATTCTCGCGTTTATCATTTCATTTCATTTCATTTTCATTTTCACTTTATTTGTATGCCGCCCTTTTCCCTGGGGGGACTCAGGGCGGCTCACAGTCAAAAAGTGGGGGGGAAGGACAAACAATTTACAACATGGAGACACTACATCATTTAAGAACACAACAGTCATACAATTTGAGTGGGGTTAGAATCGTTAACCCCAGGCCAGCCGGGACAGCCAGATTTTAAGGGCGGCGCGGAAGGACTGGAGGGTGGTGAGGGTCCGAATCTCCACGGGGAGTTCGTTCCAGAGGGTCGGAGCAGCCACCGAGAAGGCTCTCCTCCGGGTAGTTGCCAGCCTACACTGGCTGGCTGATGGAATTCGGAGGAGGCCTAATCTATGCGATCTTATCGGTCTAGTGGAGGTAATTGGCAGTAGGCGGTCTCTCAAGTACCCAGATCCAATACCATGGAGGGCTTTGTAGGTGACAAGTAGCACCTTGAATCGCACCCGGAGATCAACAGGTAGCCAGTGCAGCTCGCGGAGGATAGGTGTTACGTGGGTGAAACGAGGCGCACCCACGATCGCTCGCGCGGCCGCATTCTGGACCAGCTGAAGTTGCCGAATACTTTTCAAGGGCAGCCCCATGTAGAGCACATTGCAGTACTCCAGCCTAGAGGTCACAAGGGCACGAGTGACTGTTGTGAGGGCCTCCCGGTTCAGGTAGGGACGCAACTGGTGCACCAGGCGAACCTGGGCAAATGCCCCCCTGGTCACAGCTGACAAATGATGTTCGAAAGTCAGCTGTGGATCCAGGAGGACTCCCAAGTTGCGAACCCTATCTGAGGGGCGTACAATTTGACCCCCCCAGCCTGAGAGATGGAACACTTGGCCAATTCGTGGGAGGGAAGCACAGCAGCCACTCGGTCTTTTCTGGATTGAGCACAAGCTTGTTAACCCCCATCCAATCTCTAACAGCCTCAAGACCCTGGCTTATCACATCCATCGCTTCGTTGAGTTGGCACGGGGTGGACAGATACAACTGTGTATCGTCCGCATACTGGTGGTATTTTATCCCGTGCCGTCGGATGATCTCCCCCAGCGGTTTCATGTAGATATTGAAAAGAAGGGGGGACAGGACCGAACCCTGTGGCACTCCATATGTTAGGGGCCTAAGGGGCGATCTCTGCCCTCCGACTAACACCGACTGTGACCTGTCCGAGAGGTAAGAGGAGAACCACCGTAGGACAGTGCCTCCCACCCCCACCTCCCGCCTCCATCCCTGGCTCTCCAGAGATCATCAGTCAACACGACCAAAGCGGTTTCTGTGCTGTAGCCAGGTCTGAAGCCTGACTGGAATGGATCGAGATAACTGGCTTCCTCCAAGGACTGCTGGAGCTGAAAGGCCACCACCTTCTCAACAACCTTCCCCACAAAGGGGAGGTTGGAGACTGGACAATAGTTGTTTAAAACGGCTGGATCCAAGGATGGTTTCTTCAGGAGGGGTCTCACCACCGTCGCCTTTAAAGCGGGGGGAAAGACCCCCTCCCATAGGGAGGCGGTAACAACCGCCTGGATCCAGCCTCGTGTCACCTCTCTGCTGTTTACAACCAGCCAGGAGGGGCATGGGTCCAGCACACATGTGGAGGCACCTACAGCTCTCATCGCCTTGTCCACGTCCTCAGGGGTAACAGCTTGAAAATCAATCCAGCGATGGCTTACCAGATTATCCCTTAGTGCCTCGGCTGGTTCTGCAGAATTGGAGTCCAGGTCCGCCTGGAACCAAGCAACCTTGTCCACGAGGAATTGGACGTAATCCTCAGCCATGCTCTGCAGCGGATCGCCCGTATCCCTCCTATTTAGGAGGGAACGGGTTATCCTAAACAGGGCGGCTGGGCGCGACTCAGCGGACGCAACCAGAGAGGCAATATGTGTTCTCTTAGACGTCCTGATTGCTCGAATGTACTCTCTGGTGCAGGTTGTTAAAAGTGCTCAGCTCAATTCGGATTTACTGGACCTCCATAAGTGCTCTAGGTGTCTCCTTCGGCGCTTCATCTCCCGGAGTTCCTCAGTAAACCAAGGAGCCCTCCGGGATCCACTGCCTCGGAGCGGCCGTAGAGGCGCAATCCGGTTAAGAGACTCCGTCGCTGCCAAGTTCCAGGCAGCAACCAGGGTCTCATACATAATTCTAGTCTCCATTCTATGAATCTTGGCTCATGCCTAGTTTGGGCTTTCTCTTTTATATTCCAACCATCGATAAAATTTATCCCAGATCTTCTAATATTCTGATCCCAGATCTTATAATAATCATGAAGAATAAAGTTTCAATTCCCACGTCAATTTATCCATTTCAGCGCAAAATTTTCCTAATTATTTCCCCTTCTTGTGGAGTTTTCCTATTTTTCCAAATTTGAGCAAAGACCATTCTTGCTGCCGTGATAATATGTATGGTTAAAAAGATAACCCCCTTGTTGTACTTCCTGTTTATAATTCCCAAGAGAAATAGTTCCGGTGTGAATTCTATTTCCTCTTTAGTTATGTCTATCAACCACTTTGGGATATTCTGCCAGTATATTTTGGCTTTTTGGCATGACCATCACATATGGTAATGCGTGCCTGGTTCTTGGTCACATTTCCAGCAATTTGGCAATGAATTTCTAAACATTTTGACAATTCTTGTGGGTGGAAGGTGCCACCTAAAAAATATCTTAGATAGGTTTTCCTTCTATGGTATGGACAATGTTATTTTCCTGTTCCTTTCTCATAGTTCATACCATTAGCAGCCACTTTCTAGGGAATCAGAAATTTTTCGGAACAAGCTGGAAAGACAAAGAAGCAAATGCAATTGGCTACATACAGAGCCGAGGTGGCGCAGTGGTTAGAGTGCAGCACTGCAGGCTACTTCAGCTGACTGCAGTTCTGCAGTTCAGCTGTTCAAATCTCACTGGCTCAGGGTTGACTCAGCCTTCCATCCTTCCGAGGTGGGTGAAATGAGGACCCAGATTGTGGGGGCGATATGCTGACTCTGTAAACCGCTTAGAGAGGGCTGAAAGCCCTATGAAGCGGTATATAAGTCTAACTGCTATTGCTATTCAAATCACAGGGTCTAGGGCAGTGATGGTGAACCGATTGCCGAAAAGGGAAGAGGAGCTTCCCAAAGGGCATGCGTGCACTGCAAAATGCACTTGCAGTTTCCAGCGGATGGATGTGTGCTGGCCAGCTGGACCTCCTTGTACTGGCACACATGTGCATGAGATGATCAGCTGGCCGGCCTGCATGCTCATGCTGGAAAACTGAAGACCAGCTCTTCCAATTTCTGACACTATCGCACCCACAAAGGCCAGCTGATCATCACATGTGCATGTGCACCAGAAACCCAGAAGAGGAACGGGTGATGCTGTGTGTACCAGGCAACATGGCTCTGTATGCCACTTTGGGCATGTGTGCCATAAGTTCCCCATCACAGGTCTAGGGCTCATCCCAATGGCTATAGAGCAGGGGTGTCAAACTCAATTTCATTGAGGGCCACATCAGGGCTGTGGATGACCTCATGGGAGCGAGTGGATGTGGCCAATAGGTTGGGCATGGCCAGCTTGATGCCACTCCCCAAACTGTTGGCATGTTTCCTCTTCGCACTGGGTGGACCGGGCTGAAGCCACATTGGGTAGACTGGGCCAAAGGGATGCAGGCTGGCCTCTTACATTTTCCAGGGCAGCCTCGGGGGCCAGATCTGACCATATAGTGGGCTGGATCCGGCCCATGGGCCTTCTGTTTGACACCCCTGCTATAGAGCCTTGGTCTATCTAAGCTAGATAAGTGACACTCTAGAAGTTCAGAAAATGTTCACAGCTTTACCAGCCACTTTCTGCAATGGAGATTCTTGCTGACCATATATTGGTCAAGACTAACATGGTCTACTCTGACTGACAGTAGTCATCCATTAATGGTGGTCATTTTCTATTGAATTTGGGATTCCACCCCCTCCCCCCCAAAGAAAAACCCAGTAAGCAGCCATGGATGGAAACTCCTCAGAAGGAGATCCAATCTGGAAATGAAGATAATTTTTCTGACAGCAAGAACAATGAATAAATTGGCTCCTGGAGTCATGGATACTCCATGGATTGTACTCAAAAGTTCATTAAGCATTGGTCTATCTACCATATTGTCCACTTTTATTGCAGTGGCCATCTAGTGTTTCAAGAAATTGTTGTGGCCTGCCAGTAGCCAATGGAGCTGGTAGCAGAGTCGGTTGGGGAGGAACATGGGCCAGTCCTGGGGACTGAGGAAAGCTCAGACGAGGGCCCTGCATCAGAGGCAGAGAGGGAGCTAGACAGCAGTGAGGCAGAAGAATAACTGGAGCCTATTCCCAGTGTGCGCATGCATAGAGCTGCCAGAAGACAAGAACAACTAAGAAAGCAGGGTTGACTTGGGAGTAAAGCCAAACCGTGGAGGTGATTGGCCCCTCCAGAGGAAACAAAATAAGAGCGAATGGGGAGTGGTCTTTTGCAGGAAACAATTTGTTCCTTCGATCGTGTCAAGAGTGGAAAGTTCTGTTTGTGACTTTAAAAGACTCTGTGCCAAGTTTTGCCTTGCCCTGCATTGGGAAACTAGTTATCTGGCAGCGCTCTGAGTGAGATAAGGTTCGTGTGGATAAACATTCCTCTGAAAGACTGTTTGCCAAGCCTGGCAGACTGTGAATAAAAGGAATTCACAGTCGTGTAAATAAAAGGGGCTTTGCAGGGACCAAGACTTTGCTTCTTGCTTTCTAAAGAAGCTTGGGTCAGAACAGTAATGTTCTTAACCTCTAGCCATCAATTCCACCCCATCTCCAAAAAGATCTATATCCATAAAGTCCTCAAAACTCCAGATTAACTCAAAGGAGAGTTGATTGTAGAATTTTAAGAGTTTGATGTAAACAACGTTTTCTGCTCTTCCAGACTCATATTTCTAAAGTACTTTGCATTTACAGGTTCTTCAAGGCCCGTTAAACCCATAATGGGTGTATGTGTACACAAAAAACACACACACACTCCCCTTCTGCTTTTCCTCATATTTTTCCTTGCTAGCCAATAATGGAAGGTTTGTTCTCATTTCAAGTTGCTATTCAGGGGGGGGGGGGAAGCCATCAAAAATATAATGAAACACTATAAAGTTTTTATCTGGAGATTTTTCATGCTTGTAAATGGAGCATCATAAATAACTTACAGGAGACAATTGGGAAGTGACTTTTGGCTTTTTCTCTTTCTCCCTGTATTAAAATTTTCATGATCGTAAGACCAAAAATCTATAACTGTAGTGATCATAAATCCAATTTTGGCTTATTCTACCCTAGGCTCACCTCGGTGAGATGGGCTATAGATTAGAACATCACTACTCTTGGAGAATGAGCAGGAGAAGGGGATTGATTCTAAAATAGTCTTCTTTCTCAACTCTTTTATTTTTGGCATTCAGAAAGTTTTGCACCCCTCCTTGAAATCTGTTTACATGGAGAGGCCTATAGATTCATCACAAATCATTAAATCACAAAAGAAAGAGAAACGAGAAGGGTAGTCCGAGGAAAGAGTGAATTGACACTACATTATACAAAAGATGTTGAGACGAGTGCAGAGAAGAGCAATCAAAATGATGAGGGGACTGGAGACTAAAACATACGATGAACGGTTGCAGGAACTGGGCATGGCTAGTCTAGTAAAGAGAAGGACCAGGAGAGACAGGATAGCTATCTTCCAATATCTGAGGAGCTACCACAGAGAGGAGGGGGTCAACCTGTTTTCCAATGCACCCAGAGGCTAGACAAGGAATAATGGATGGAAACTGATCAAGGAGAGATTCAACCTGGAAATAAGGAAGAATTCTCTGACAGTGAGAACAATCAGCCCATAGAACCGAGGGTTGGACTAGAAGATCTCCAAGGTCCCTTCCAGCCCATGAGTCTATGTTCTGGGAAGGAGAGTGATTCTGTCAGCTGTGCTGAAAGACCAAATTCAAAATCCACCATTCTTTCCTTCCTCTTAAACTGTATGCAGTTCCATCCTGACTGGCGCAAGGTTGACTCATCCTTCCATCCTTCTGAGGTGGGTAAAATCAGGACCCAGATTGCTGGGGGCAACAGGCTGACTCTGTAAACTGCTTAGAGAGTAAAAGCAGTATATAAATCTAAGTGCTATTGTCCCTTCCGTCCTTCCTTCTTTCCTTCCTTCCATCCTCCGTCCCCTGTCAGAGGTTCAATCCTGACTGGCTCAAGGTGGACTCAGCCTTCCATCTTTCCGAGGCTGGTTAAATGAGGACCCAGATTGTTAGGGGAAATAAGCTGACTCTCTAAACTGCTTAGAGAGGGATGTAAATGCACTGTGAAGTGGTATATAAGTACTATTGCAATTGTCCTTCCTCCCTTTCCTCCTCCCTTCCCTCCCTCCTTCCTTTCTTCTTTCCTCTGTCCTCTGCCAGCAGTTTGATCCTGACTGGCTCAAGGTTGACTCGGCCTTCTGTCCTTCCGAGGTGTGTAAAATGACCCAGATTGTTGGGGGCAAGAGGCTGACTCTGTAAACCGCTTAGAGAGGGCTGTAAAACACTGTGAAGCGGTATGTAAGTATTATTGAAATTGTCCTTCCTTCCTTCCTTCCTTCCTTCCTTCCTTCCTTCCTTCCTTCCTTCCTTCCTTCCTTCCCTCCCTCCCTCCCTCCCTCCCTCCCTCCTTCCTTCCTCCCTTCCACTGTCCCCTGCTAGCAGTTTGATCCTGATTGGCTCAAGGTTAACTCAGCGTTCCATCCTTCTGAGGTTGGTAAAATGTGGGCCCAGATTGTTGGGGGCAATAAGCTGAGAATGTAAAACTGCTTAGAGAGTGCTGTAAAAGCAGTATGAAGTGATATATAAGTCTAAGTGCTATTGCTATCGCTATCCTGGGTAGTATCCTTCACCACCATCTACAAAGCTGCAGAAAGATTGGTTAAAGAAGATTGTGAAAGTCTTTTCTTTTCCAGAACTCCAGCATCTGGGGGTAGCTTGAAATTAAAAAAAAAAGCCTACAAGACCTGAATCTCAAACTCTCATGATGGATATTGCTTAAGAAGAATATCAGGTAATGGTCTGTGTAGGCTGGAAGGCAATAACCTTCCCTTTTGTGCTTGGAATGCTGAATCAGGGTGAGGTTGGGTGGCCTGCAGGCTGCCTCAGTGTCCATTGGCATCAGTTGTGTAGCTGGAGGGCCTTCCACTCAGGTGTGATCAGGTGCTTGGGAGGAAATGTGGTTGTGCATTGCCGACTCACAAAGAAGCTTTAGTTTTTCATAATTTGCAGCATTCCCAAATCTTATGGAAGATGCTTCCCTCTATGCGAACCCTACCATGTCCACTACCAAAGCTTAGTTTAAATTCTCCTCCTCCTCCTTCTCCTCCTCCTCCTCTTCTTCTTCTTCCTCCCCCTCTTCTTTCTTCTTCCACCTTCCTCTTTTCTTCCTCCTTTCTTCTTCTCCTCCCCCTCCTAGTCCTTCCTCCTCCTCCTCCTCCTCCTCCTCCTCCTCCTCCTCCTCCTCCTCTTCTTCTTCTTCTTCTTCTTCTTCTTCTTCTTCTTCTTCTTCTTCTTCTTCTTCTTCCTCCTCCTCTTCCTCCATCTCCATCAGTTATTTTTCTCCCTAATTTTAGCACCTCTCCCTTCTTTCACACTATAAGAAGTTAGCACCCACCCCTCTCCTAGAAAAATGAAATATCCTAGGAAATATTAAAAAGGGCAGAATATTATATTTCCCTGGATGAGAAATAGAGAAACACAATTTTAGGCAGGAAAGAGACTCACTCTTAATACCCCCCTCTTTGTGAATGGGCCATTAAGGCCTGAGCCAGCCTATTCTACACAACAAAGATCAACCCTTCATTGCACCACCCACCAAGTTTCAACCAAAATTAGTACATAGACACCCTACAAAGCTAGCTATGAACTCTGACAGCAACCAATCAGGGTACTCTTCCTGTGCCCCAGGAAGTTCAAAGCCCAGAGAGGAGGAAGAAGAAATCCTTGGGGCTTTCTGAGCTTGGTTGTTTTCTTGCAGATGTTTTGTTATCCAAACTACGTAACTTCATCAACACTGATGATGTTGCCTAATTTGGGTCATGAAATGCCTATAAGAACCCCCCCCCCAAGCTCAGAGAGCCCCCAAGGACCCCTCATTTCAACCCCAAGCTACAAATAATCTCCTTTATTGGTGCCACTAATAAAATAAATAAATTGGTGCCATTTTTTTCTGAGAAACGCCAGCGATACAGCTGAAGCGTCACCTTAATTTGACTTCGCAACACAGCGCGCACGAGCTTCTTTTGAAAAATCAAGGAGAGCAAATATTGATTGTGCTAAAAAAAATTACATCTTTTCTGCTTCAGCCAGGAAAAAAAATAAGCCCCCACCCACCCCCATCAAACCAAAAGACAATTTACTTCTAAAGTAAACGTGAGAGCAATAATTTGTATGGAGAACTGCATTTTGGAATTATCCCTGGTTATTCACCAAGGGTCAAACCTGGTTTGAAATAAGCCGTGCTTTTCGGTTGTATTTCCTGTTCAGTGTTACTTCTTATCCGCTCAAGTATTTATCTGTATCTTTTAATGACTTCAAAGACACAAATCTCAGCTTGAACTTTTTTTAGCTAGGTGGGAGCAATAAAGCAAAGGCTCTTATTTCAAATCTTTTTCACTGATCTCAGAGACATCCTCTGGAGCAAATTGGTTCTGGATTAAAGCCTCAGGATGGAAAACAAAGAGATTGAGAATATTTTGGACGCATCAGAGAGAGAGAGAGAGAGACAGACAGACAGACAGACAGAGACAGAAACAGAAACAGACAGACAGACAGACAGACAGACAGACAGACAGACAGACAGACAGACAGACAGACAAAAAATGCTTTGGAAATGCCAAAATTTGCTTCTTGTCTTTTTTCCATTCTTTTATTCCTCCAAGATTTCTTTCCAACAGAGGAAATCCCAAAATTGAATTGAATTAATTTTATTTAATTTCGTTGTACAAGGTGCAATGACAATAAAGTAAACTAATAAGAAATTGCTGAGGATTTAAATACTGTTCTCTTTTCTGGGGTTTTCTTCCTACCTCCTTTCCAACTTTCTGTAAATTGATTACAGATAAGCCTTGATTTACAGCTACTTCTATAGCCACCCTTCGAAGTTAGAAGGGCACGGAAAAAATATAACAGAGTTGGAAGGGACCTGGTAGGTCATCTAGTCCAACCCCTTGCCCAAGAAGAAGACCCTACACCTTTTCTGAGAGATGGCAGGCCGGTCCCTTCTTGAAAGCCTCCAGTGATGAAGCTCCCACAACTACTGAAGGCAACTTCTGTTCCATGGGTTGATTGTTCTCACTGTCAGAAAATTTCTCCTTATTTCTAGGTTGAATTGCTCACTTTCCATCCATTATTCCTTCTCTGGCCTTCTGGTGCTTTGGAGCATAGCTTGATCCCCTCCTCTCTGTGGCAGCCCCTCAAATATTGGAAAACTGCTATCCTGTCTCCCCTGGTCCTTCTCTTCACTAGACTAGCCATGCCCACTGTTCATCGTATGTTTTAGCTTCCAGTCCCCTAATCATCTTGGTTGCTCTTCTCTGCACTCTTTCTAGAATCTCAACATCTTTTTTACAGTGTGGTGGATGCAGTATTCTAGGTGTGGCCTTACTAAAGCTTTATAGAGTGGTGTTAGTACCTCCCTTGATCTTGATTATATCCCTCTGTTAATGCAATTTAAAATTGGCTTTTTTGTCTGCTGCTGCACAGTACTAGCCTCAGATTTAATTGGTTGTCCACGAAGACCCCAAGACCCTCTCACAGTTAGTGCTACACCATCTAGGCATTCAGGTGTGACATTCAAGGCTCAAGAAAATCATTACCCATTTTGCTAACCTGAACACAGAGAATGAGGCAGACAGTTATGAATTTTGCCAATTAACATAGCATGTCTAAAAGCCGCTGAAAACTAACATATTTTGAAAGTCGGACTTGTTCCGTTGTGCTATTTGCTGCATTCAGAAGAGGCCAACTATACCAATACCGCTGTTCCATGACTTATGACCCTAAAGGTAAAGGTTCCCCTCGTACATATGAGCTAGTCGTTCCCAACTCTAGGGGGCGGTGCTCACCTCCGTTTCAAAGCCGAAGAGCCAGCGCTGTCCGAAGACGTCTCCGTGGTCATGTGGCTGACATGACTCAACGCCAAAGGTGCACAGAATGCTGTTCCCTTCCCACCAAAGGTGGCCCTGATTTTTCTACTTGCATTTTTACATGCTTTTAAACTGCTAGGCCTTGCTTAATCACATAATGTTTGGGCTCCATTGTGGCCATAAGTCGAGGATTACCAGCATACCATATTCTGCTGTTGTCCATTATGTTCAAGAGTTTCTTTTCTGCTTGGAGAAATCCATAATTTATTTATTTTTTGGGAGGAAATTCCTTGCGGACAGAAATCTAGTACCTCAAGGAGAGCAGGTCAGCCATGTGTCTTTCCTGATGAGCTGCTTTTCTCAAATGCAGGGGATTCTTTTATAATAGGTTTTCAAGTTTTGCATGCCCACCCCCAAACTGACAGGTTTGCAAAGATCTTCTCTCATTTTTAGCTGCATAAACTCATTGCTATGCGATCTGCAGGCTTAGCACGTTTACCATAAAAAGCCATATTATCAGGTTCTTAACTAAAACATCACCAGTAGGTGATGCTGTAATGTATATATAAAAAATAGGAAATTAAGCCAGTCAATAAATGTAAGACATCCGATGGTTGATGTGGTGTGTTTTCTGCTATCAAATGCATTTTCGTTTTCATTGAAATTTTATTCATGTGACAGTTGGTTGCAACGTTACGGTTGTTACCTTGGGGTGATAAAAGAATCCACAGAAGTTGCATTGGTACGTGTTGAGTTCATTTTTTTTTTTTTTGGCACAAACATAGTACACAACAGCTAAGGGCCATCAAAGCTCATTGTATAAATTCACGGATTACATTGAATTATGTTTGGCATGTTATTATTTTTATGAGCAAGAGAGAGAGACAGCTTATTGTAGTAGCTAAGGCAGTAAGCTAAAAACAGGGAGAGTGTGAGTTCTAGGCTCACATCTGAGAGCCGAGGTGGCGCAGTGGTTAGAGTGCAGTACTGCAGCCACTTCAGCTGACTGTTATCTGCAGTTCAGCGGTTCAAATCTCACCGGCTCAAGGTTGACTCAGCCTTCCATCCTTCCGAGGTGGGTAAAATGAGGACCCGGATTGTTGTTGGGGGCAATATGCTGACTCTGTAAACCGCTTAGAGTGGGCTGAAAGCCCTATGAAGCGGTATATAAGTCTAACTGCTATTGCTATCTTAGTCACAAAGCCAGCTGGTGACCTTGGGCCAGCCACTCTCTCTCAGCCCTAGGAAGAAGGCAATGGCAAACCACTTCTGAAAAACCTTGCCAGGGAAACTGCAGGGACTATTCCAGGCAGTCTCCAGAAATTTGAAATGTGAAATAACAACAACAACACACACACACACACACACACACCGCACACACAAATTGCAATAGTCCAAGTCATACAATATGTCAATTGTGGAGTCTTTAGTGCTCTCTGAGCTTGGTTGTTTGCTTGCCAACATTTCATAACCTGACTAGATAACATCATCAGTGCAAGGGTGTGTGGTGCTGACTCCCTGTTTACATACAGTATCTTCCCTTGCAGTGTTAGTGGGGTTTGGGTTTATTTTTGGTACTACTTTGATTAGAATATTGCTTTCTGCTTGCTTGTTTGGCTGGTGTTAATCCCTGCTTATCTGAGTGTAGGCTGTTGGAGAAGATGTGTTCCGATCTTTTTTGTTTCCTTCTTGGCTTTTCTATTGTCTTTTTTGAATGGTATGTACATGTGGTTTATCTCTATATGCCTACTGATGACTGATTTCTCTGAATGCCCAGTTTTTCAAGACATCTGCAGCGTTTTTGGATTTTGCTTGGTTTAGGATGCTCACATTTTCCCAGTTGAAAGTATGATCGAGCCAGTCCATGTGTCATGAGATTAAAATGATTTCACCTTGCCTTCTGACTGCTGTCCCATATAGTGACCAATACAACGTATTTTGGAGAAGATTCTCGTCTTTTTTTCTTCTTGGGTTACTGGTTTTTTGGTTTACTTAAAATGTTTTGGAAGGCTTTATTTGGTTGGTTTGCTACAATGAGGCTACATGGTTGTAATTGTCTTTTGGTTGTTGCTGAATTGTTTTGATAGTTTATCCTTTTCATTGCTTGTGATTGGTTGTGCTATACTGGGTTAAGTGGTCAGGCACTTTTGGAGAAAAGTTGTCCAGCTATCAAAACTGATGGTTATCAACAAAACGGTGGGTATCAAAAAAATGATCAAAAGGGCCTGATATTTTGATTTTTTTAAAAAGAATAAATCAGGGAAGTCACAGGATTCCATGATGGCTTAGTGGAATCTCTGAATCTAGCCCATTCTCTCTGTACTAATCCATGGGTGTAATAGATGATACGATTGACCTAGTTTGAAAAAAAATTACTTTCCCAGCAGTGCATCATCACAGATCCCCCCCCCCCCAGTTAGACTTGTAATGGCCCTTTTGATGGCTTTCACTTCCTTTAGAAAAAATTGGAGAAAAAAATGAACAGAAATCTTTGGTGGCCCCACTCAAGGGAGGCTTAAAGGCAAAGGTTCCCCTCGCACATATGTGCTAATTGTTCCCAACTCTAGGCAGTGGTGCTCACCTCCGTTTCAAAGCCGATGAGCCAGCGCTGGCCGAAGACGCCTCCGTGGTCATGTGGCCAGCATGACTAAATGCCGAAGGTGCACAGAATGCTGTTACCTCCCGACCAAAGGTGGACCCTATTTTTCTACTTCCATTTTTATATGCTTTCGAACTGTTAGGTTGGCAGAAGCTGGGACAAGTCACAGGAGCTCACTTTGTTACGTGGCACTGGGGATTCGAACTGCTGCCGAACTGCCGACCTTTCTGATCAACAAGCTCAGTGTCTAAGCCACTGAGCCACCATGTCCCTTAAGGGAGGTTTATCAACCACCAACCCCATTCTTCCCCTATTCCAGATCTTATTATGTAGACAATATAGGAGGCAAATGTCACCCACAGAGAAAGACTTCCTAGAGCCGACCCATTTTCTCTGGGCTGGTTTAGGATTGCATCTCTCTGATGACAGCTGCAAGAGACGGTTCACAATTACTCTTCATGACTGACAAGTAGGGTTAGCTGAACCCAAAGCAACCCAAAACTGTGGACTGCTTTGTGGCTTTCACACAGGGCACACTTACCTTGCCCACTTCCCATTAAGCATATTATCTTGAACACCACAGAGCATCGATTCAGAAGAGAGCTTGCAGGATACTTGGCAGAATCTCAGATTTTGGGAAGCTTTACAAAAAAGAAAAAATAAATTCTAAAAAGGGGGATAAGATAAAGATTCCCCTCACATACGTGTAGTTATTCCCAACTCTAGGGGGCGGTGCTCATGTCCAATTCAAAGCCAAAGAGCCAGCACTGTCCGAAGACGTCTCCGTGGTCATGTGGCTGGCATGACTCAATGCCGAAGGCACACGGAACGCTGTGACCTTCCCACCAAAGGTGGTTTCTATTTTTCTACTTGCATTTTTTACATGCTTTCGAACTGCTAGGTTGGCAGAAGCTGGGACAAGTCACGGGAGCTCACTCCTTATGTCGACCTTTCTGATCGACAAGCTCAGCCTCTTAGCCACTGAGTCACCCTACAAAAAGGGAAATATGGATGTGTTTTTAGTGACCGAGGATTTGTCAGAAGAAAGATATTTAATATCCAGGGCCAATCAAGCAACTGATCAGGTTGTTGCTTTTTTGCCACCCAATTCAACCCAGAAGCTGCAGCCCTAAAGTGATGTGAGCCATCAATTCTGCCTCTGCAGAAAGGAATCAGAGAATGGTTGGCAGCATTGGCGATGGGAGAAGTACTCTTTGCATGCTCAGAGGCTTGGTGTTTGGACAGGTATTGCTGTTGGCATCGCGGTCCTGCACAGGCGAAGAAAGGGATACCCACCTTCCCACACGTAGGGAGAAAAATATTTAGGAACACCCCCCCCCCAACCCAAAGGTTTTAACACTGGGGGGAGCAAGGTAATCCGGCAGCTCCGTTCCACCTCCCGCTTTGTCTTGGAGGGGGAGGAAGGCGGGATGGAGAGATCCCCACCCCCAGCCCGCAGGGGAGCCGATCCCCCGGTGAGGCCGCGCGAATGCAGGAGAGTTTTCCTCCCTCGCCCCCCTCCCCACTCCTCTCTCCTTTCCCTCCCCACCTCCCCAAATACCATGTGACTTCGCCCCTGCGCTGTGCGCGGGGAGCGAGGCAGAGAGAGCCAGCAACCGAGCCCATCACCCCCGCGCACGCAGGCGTGCGAGGACGCGCGCAAGGGGAGGCGGGCGGGCAGGCAGGCAGGCAACCACCGCGCAGGATCGCCTCCCCTCCTCACCTTCGCCTTCCCCCCTCCCCAGCCCTGACACTCGTTCCAGCTGTGGGCGCATCCCGTTTTACCTTCTCTTCCTTCTTCTGCCCAAGCCGGCTGGCCTGTGTTGGCGCTGGGTCCTTGCTTCTGGCTGGTGCCCCCTGCCCTCCCTACCCCGCCCAGGCGTGCCTCAACCCACCCTATCCTCGTCAAAGGGGTCCTCAGCCCCTTCCCCTTTCTAGAGCCGCCAAGAGAGACGCGGGGGAGAAACAAGACGCCGAAGGAGACCGAGGTTCAGCGGCTGCTGCTTGGAACGCCGTGGTGCTGAAACGGACAGCTCCGTGTCGCCGCCAATGCGTTGACTCGCCTTGGGCTGCCCCCTTCCTCTCTCTCATCCAGAAGTCGTGGGAAGGGGAATATCTCAGGACTTCCTACTTCCCGCTTTTCCCACCCGCCCCTTCCCCAGCTGTCTCCCCCCTCCTCAGCCCTTCCATCCACCATCCGCAGGCAGGGAAAGACCGCTTGCCTCCGAATGCTGCCCCAGCTTCCTGGAGCTGCCATGCCTTGATGCCTTCTCGACCCAGCAGCTTCCATGGCGGTGGCCAGGAAAATCAAAACTTTATTGACGGTGAACATCTTGGTTTTCGTGGGCATCATCCTCTTCTCGGTCTACTGCAGGATCCAGGACCGCTCCCAGGAGCTGGTGCAGATCGTCCGGAGCGCCGACCGACGGATGAGGGGACGGAATGCCAAAGTGGGAGCCCTACTAGACAGGGAAGCCATCCTCCAACGGTTGGATCATCTGGAAGAGGTGGTGTACAACCAACTCAATGGTGAGGAAGGGAGGGGAGAATGGGGGAAGTTGGCTGAGCAAATTTGGAGGGGGGTGTCATTTGATTGCTGAATAGTGCTGCCTAAAGAGCTCGCTAAAGGTACGAAAATGTGAGTCAGAGACATGGCGATCATATGCACATTGTGGAGTTTTCTAAAGCTTGGGACAAACTGCGCTATCTTCTATCCAATCACTGTCTTTACTAAGATTTGAGCAAAAGTGGAGTAAAGCATGGGAAATTCAGACCCATGTCCCTTCTTGGGCATTATTTATTCTAGAATTCCATGTTGAGCTGGTGCTAAACTTTTCACAAGAGGAGGCTAAGTTGGGAGCCAATGCAGTAGTTCAGACTTGCTATCCATTATTTTTTAAAGGCTCCTGCAAACAATCTGGATAACCAACGAAACTCAAGCTGTATGCAGCCAATCTACACCAGTAGGTTTATTTTACAATCTCAGTTAGTTCCAAAGAAATTTTCATTCAGTTTGGCCAGAGGACTAGAGTTACAGTTCAAAAATATGTGGTCAGCTCCTCACACATTACAGGGTCATGTCTTTTGGTAGTCTCACCTGGTGTGACCTCTCAGCCTTCTCTGTAAAATGGGCTTGTATGTAAAGGTGCCCTCCTTGATTTCTCATTGCATGGACTGTGTACATCTGAACTGAATTTGCAGAATTGAGAGCATGTTTGGAGAAGGGAAGATCCTGAGATCCTGTAATGTGGTGTTGTGGGGACAGGCTGTCTTATGCCATTGATGAGAGCATCTTCCCTTGGTGGTGGAAGATACAATGGAAAGGATGGACTCAATTGATTTGGGTGTGGTCCCATACCATCAAGGTTCATTCCATTGGTGGTTGGCGGTGAAATAAAGGTAGAACATGGGATGTTTTTTGTTGGAACAATGATGTGCTTGACTGTGGAGCCATTGCCTTGATGCTTTGCTGAAGAAGCCAAGCAATAGGAGGGGAAGGAAGGATACAATTTTTGACTAAGTCCCTTCCCTCAAAGTGACTCCATGCCAGCTGCTTCTTGGTATTTACAGTTCTTTTGCCAACACTACAGACAACCCATCTGTTTGAAGCAATGCAGCAGGATTACTGCGTGGCAGCTCCTTCACACATCTTAGTTGGTGGTTTGATGCTAGAAGATGTGAAGAGCTGTGTGTGAGAACAGCTGGTCATCATTAAAAAGTTGGAGATGCCCAAATGGCTTGAACGGAGGCCCAGTGAACTAAAAGGAAGAAATATTTAATTCTGAAGCCACCTTTTCTTTTAATGGCTAACGGTGTCCTTTCTGTTGGGTCTCCAATGGATGCTGTAAAGCACTTTTCAAGTTCTCAAACTAGATTTACAGGAACAGGCTGCACTGCTATATTAGCAGTAAATTTATCCTGTTTCTTGCTGTTCTTCAGCATTTCTTTTAACCTATTAGCTACCATTCCTGTTCCTAGTTCTCATTAGGGCAAATGTAAGCTTTTCCAGTTTCCTCTCCTCTCACCCCTCCTCTTACACTATCTGGAAGAGGTTGTTTAATAAAATAATAGTAATTTGATGTACATGAATTAAATCCCAGTTATTGCATGGTTTAAATCAAGCTGACTCAACCTGATTATATTGATCCTACTCTTTTTTTTACTGTCCACTATCTGATAGGAGCATTTGATTTTACAGTTCAATATAAAAGCCTAGGACACATTACACTTCAATGATTTCTGTGGAGATTCTCAGTCATCCAGGTCATGGTTTTCCCACAGGTGCTTTTTTCAGGAGGCAACTGGACTTTGTTGTTTTTCTTTGAAGATGTTTTGTTTCTCATCCAAGAAGCTTCTTCAGCTCTGATTGGGTGGTGGGGAATGGAAGGATTTATACTCCTTGCAGACAACTGGTCATCTGCATTCTTTTAGAGAGCTGTTGAGGCCACCTGGAGGTTTATCTGTGTCTTCAGGATCAGAGTGGTGCAAATGGGTGTGGAGGCTTCTTGGAACTGTTGAAAGGACTGTGTTGTAAACTGGAGATATATGATGTAGATTGTAGATAGATAATGTTATATCCCTCCCCCCCTACCCGTTGAGAGAGGGCTGTTCAATTTTGACATTGATGGCCTCTTTGACCTTATTTCAAACCAGCGGTCCTCTCTGTCCAAAATGTGGACTTTGCTGTCATCCAAAGAGTGGCCAGTCAGAGCTGAAGAAGCTTCTTGGATGACAAGCAAAATGTCTTCAAAGAAAAACAAGGAAGTCCAGTTGCCTCTTGAAAAAATCATCTTTGGGACATACTTCAATGATACTTAGCAAAAGTTTGAGAGGCATTTATAAGACAAAGTGTCCTACTTCAGGATTAGTTACAGTTAAACTGGTGTACGGCTGTGTAGAGGGATGTGGTGGCTCAGTGGCTAAGACGCTGAGCTTGCCAATCAGAAAGGTTGGCAGTTCAGCAGTTCGAATCCCTAGTGCTGCATAATGGAGTGAGCTCCCATTACTTGTCCCAGCTTCTGCCAACCTAGCAGTTCAAAAACATGTAAAAATGGAAGTAGAAAAATAGGGATCACCTTTGGTGGGAAGGGAACAGCGCTCCGTGTGCCTTTGGCGTTGAGTCATGCCGGCCACCTGACCACAGTGATGTCTTCAGACAGCGTTGGCTCTTCAGCTTTGAAATGGAGATGCCCCCTAGAGTCGGGAATGACTAGCACACATATGTAAGGGGAACCTTACCTTTAGTGCTGTGTAAAGCACACTGATTTAAATGAGAATTTGGAGACTTGTTGATGTCATAGTTGTGTCAGACATAAAATGGAGGAATATCTCAAACAAGCAATCCTCACCATGAACTATCGGTCCCTCTCCTATTTCTGAGGGACGCAGGGCAATGTGCCTCACCATTCGGTTACTAGCTTGCTTCCGGTCCTTGATTAACCACAAAAATCAGTTTATTGAATAGCTTTTGCAAGGTAGGTTTGATGGTTTCTAAACGATGGGTCCGGCTCTCCAGCGAGTTATAAAACCAGAAGGATTATTGAGTTACTAATGCGGAAAGTCTTAAGAATGTCAGAAGACTACCCTTTCTTGCAGTTTGTGTGCACTTCCGATGTGAAATAAAGAAATCTTTTTGGTCTAGAAAGAGTTTGCATCCCACAGTCCTAAATTCCCTTCCAATTTGGGGGGAGGGACTGGACTTTGAATTATTTATTTGTCAATGCACAACATATGTACAATGAGATTGGTTGAGCTCCCTCAGCACACACACACACACACACACACACACCACAATACAACTCACAGTGAAGACAGAAAATCCATAACCCAACACCCAATCCTAGTGCACCAGTGTGAACATGTTACACGTTGTGCCAGTCCATCATACTACATAGTTGTGATGTTATTTCACATTCAGGAATCCAACAGCCCACAGATAGAAACTGTTCCTCAGCCTATTTTTGTGGCTACCTATGCTTCTATACCTGCTTCCCGATGGTAGGAGGGTAAAGAAGTGCCGTCCAGACTGTGAGTTGTCCCTGAGGATTTTCCTCACTCTCCTAAGGTGATGAGCCCTAGTGGTATCAGGGGACAGCACATAATGTTTTGTGCTGTCCTCACCACTCTCTGTAGTGTCTTTCTATCCGCAGCTGTCAAACCAGCATGCCATACCGTGATGCATTGAGTGAGGACGCTTTCTATTGTGTACCGGTAAAAGGACGTCATCAGTTGTTGCTTTTATGCAAGACCCTAAGGAAGTGGAGTCTTGGTTGGGCTGTTCTCTCTTGGGTCTTCCTGGCCACCTGGGTTGAGTTTCAGCCATGCTCCTTTCAATAACTGACTCATGTGATGCCTTTTATTTTTATTTTTATTATTAAAATATTTTATTGAAAGATTTTAAAAAAGACAAAAAAGAAAAAGGACTCCAAGATCCCACTCACAGTTACTACTATCTGTGAGAGGGATCTTGGAGTCCTAGTGGACAACCATTTAAATATGAGCCAGGAGTGTGCAGCAGCTGCCCCAAAAGCCAACACAGTTCTAGGCTACATAAACAGAGGGATAGAATCAAGATCACATGAAGTATTAATACCACTTTATAAGGCTCTGGTAAGGCCACACTTGGAATACTGCATTCAGTTTTGGTCACCATGATGTAGAAAAGATGTGGAGACTCTAGAAAGAGTGCAGAGAAGAGCAAGAAATAGGATTAGGGGACTGGAGACTAAAACAGTTGCAGGAACTGGGTATGTCTAGTCTAATGAAAAGAAGGACTAGGGGAGACATGATAGCAGTCTTCCAATATCTCAGGGGCTGCCCCAAAGAAGAGGGAGTCAAGCTATTCTCCAAGGCACCTGAGAGTAGAACAAGAAGCAATGGGTGGAAATAATCAAGGAGAGAAGCAACTTAGAACTGAGGAGAAATTTCCTGACAGTTAGAACAATTAATCAATGGAATAGCTTGCCTCCAGAAGTTGTGAATACTCCAACACTGGAAGTCTTTAAGAAGATGCTGGATAGCCATTTGTCAGGAATGGTATAGGGTTTCCTGCCTAACTTGGGGTTGGACTAGAACACCTCCAAGGTCCCTTCCAACTCTGCTATTGTATTTGTATTTGAAAAAAATATTTTTTGCAATTTCCTTCTGTATAACATTTCCACCTCGGTATACATACATTATATATGTACTTCTCCCCTCCTTATTTCAGTTTCTCTATATCTAGACATGGAACCCTGGTTCCAGGTTCTTGCTGTGTAGAGCCTGGAAGTTGAACGCTTACATTTGGAGAATTACAGGTTATGACCGTTTTTTGCATTTACGACTATAGTAGCACCGACCAAGTCACACAATCAAAATTCAGACACTTGGCTTCAGTGACTCACCTTTACGATGGTTTGCAATGTCCCAGGGTCTCGTGATTTTCCCCTTTTGTGACCTCATGACAAGAACAGTCCAAGGGGGATGCCAGATTCACTTAACAACTGTGTGACTAATATAACAACCGCGGCGATCAACCTCACAAATGCAGGAAGGAAGTGTCAGCATTCCAAATACCATCCAGGATTAAATCAGAGTTCAAGGCAGAGCTTTCATCAAAGTTCCAATTTAATAAGAGAGACACATTGGTACAAACTGTGGAAAACCTGAATCTGAAAGCTTCCTGGGTTTTCCAACCAGTTGAAAGTTCAAGAAAGTTATAGAGCCGAGGTGGTGCAGTGGTTAGGGTGCAGTACTGCAGGCCACTTCAGCTGACTGTCATTTGCAGTTCAGCAGTTCTAATCTCACCGGCTCAAGGTTGACTCAGCCTTCCATCATTCCGAGGTGGATGAAATGAGGACCCAGACTGTGGGGGTGATATGCTGACTCTGTAAACCGCTTAGAGAGGGCTGAAAGCCCTATGAAGTGGTATATGTCTAACTGCTATTGCTAGCTGCTAAGACCTTGCCCACACACCCACAAGTCCATCACATGGTCCAATCTTTCTCTGCCACCCTTGCATTTCCACCCATCCAGTTCCGGTCAGGTGCGGAGACAAAGGATGACCTTGGGCTTCTAGAAAGGAATGTTCTATTTTGACAACAACACATTCTACAGTTCTACTCCTTACTATTCCCCCTCCCAATCACCCAACTAATGAAACAGCATAGTAAAATAATAGAGAGTGTGGCAGGCCAAAGATCTTAAAAGGAATATGACTGCAGGCCTGACAGCAAGTTGTAAAATGGGGCAAAGCTCACTTAACCTCACTTAGCAATGGAAAGTTTGGTCGTAAGTCCGTAAGTCGAGGGCTTACTCCTTTGTATTTGCTCTCATCTTGCGGGGCCTGTGATTTCCCCTCTCCCCCCCTTTTTTTAAGCTGCGGGACCTTCAATTTAGATGTCTTTTCCCTGCTAAAGTCTGTTTCTCATTTTCACACTCTTGCTTTATTTTGTTTATTTTCGCTTTTAATTGCTGCAAACTACCCTGAGCAATGCAGCGAGGCTGGGAAGAAGAGTAAGAAAGAAAAAAAAAAAGACAGAATACATTTCCCCCTAAACTATGTTTGTTAACCACAGGCAACTGTTTTTATTGTTTTTATTGTTGGGAGATTTAAACTCCACTTCCTACTTAGTCCCAGATCCACAGACGAACCTTGAGGCAAGTCGCTAATTCTTAAGTTAGTTCTCTCAGCCAGGAGTCACAAAGAGAGAAGTTATAAAAGATTCCTCAGCAGTTGAAAGAACAATCTATAAACCAAATAGAAAGACACACACCCCTCCCAATTTTTTTTGCCTTTCCAGCACTGGCTCAGGCTGGCCACACCTCCGAACTGGTTCCCCTTTCACCGCTGGTGTTGCCAGCATGACTTTTTGTCCTTTTATAATGGTCTGCCCATGCGCAGAACATTTTACAGGCAATTGCAGGCACGAGAGAGAAGCGAACCAGCAGTAACACTGGCAGCAACACACCCCTGATAGGTATGTATATATGGTTTTTTAAAAATGGGTCACGGTGGCTCAGTGGCTAAAACACTGAGCTTGTTGATCAGAAAGATCGGCAGTTTGGCAGTTCGAATCCCTAGGGCCACATAACGGAGTGAGCTCCCGTTACTTGTCCTAGCTTCTGCCAACCTAGGAGTTCAAAAGCACATAAAAAATGCAAAGGTCAGCAGTTTGGCAGTTCGAATCCCTACCACCTTGTAATGAAGTGAGCTCCCGTTACTTGTCCCGGCTTCTGCCAACCTAGCAGTTTGAAAGCACATAAAAAATCCAAGTAGAAAAATAGGAACCACTTTTGGTGTGCCTTCGGCGTTTAGTCATGCTGGCCACATGACCACGGAGACGTCTTTGGCTTTGAAACGGAAATGAGCACCATCCCCTAGAGTCGGGAACGACTAGCACATATGTGTGAGGGGAACATTTATCTTTACATACTGTGTTTCCCGCCAAATAAGACAGGGTCTTATTTTCTTTTGACACCCTAAATAATCCTTATTTTCGGGGAGGTCTTATTATTTTTGAGGTGCAGGAGACTGAACGTGGTCACCTCATGGGTGCTGCTGTGTTGCAATATTTCCAGGGAGGGCTTATTTTCGAGGGAGAGCTTATTTTAGTGGAAACAGGATGTGTGTGTGTGTGGTTGTGTGTGTCTATATGTATGCATGCATGTGATACACAGACACACACACACACACACACACACACACACACACACACACACACACAGAGTTTTAGGATAAACAAATAAAGCATACAGTACTCCCCCCTCCTCCATATAAGCAGATCTCTAATGGAAACAGACTTGATTTATATTGTTTGGAGGTAATTTGCAGGCTGGATAGAAATGTCGAGTTTAGATCTTGCAGAGAAAGTTGAGTAGTTTGGCACATTGCCTCTGTGCTTCTAAATTTTCACACTTCAGTCTCCCCCATTCCTAATTTTTGGAACTGCAGAAGGCAGGGAATGTTCCTCCATTTTGCTCTCTCTCATCCTAACTCGGTGCTCTCTGTGCTTGGTGGTTTTCTTTCAGAAACTGCATTACCCAAACTAGGTAATGTAATAGAAGGGAGGGGGGTGTTGAGAAGAGGAGGAATAGAACTCTGCAGTCCTTGGTGTTCGCTGAGCTTGGTGGATTTTTTGCAGATGTTTCATTGCCTGAACTAGGCAACATCATCAGTATTAGAAGGGAGTGGGCGGTGTGGGATGGTGGAGGAGGAGGAGGAGGAGGAGGAGGAGAGCTGTGGAGTCTTTGGTGCTCACTGAGCTTGGTTGTTTTCTTACAGACATTTCTTAACCCAACTAGGCAACATCATCAATACTAGAAGGGAGTAGAATTTGCAAAGGAGGAGGCGAAGGAGGAGGAAGAGAACTTGGCAGTCCTTGGTGCTGTTTGAGCTTGGTGGTTTTCGTGCAGATGTTTCATTGCCCAAACTACTGATAATCATCTAGCACTGATGATGTTACCTAGCTTGGGTCATAAATTGTCTTCAAGAAAACCACCAAGCTCAGAGAGCCCCCAGGTCCCTTCATTTCAACCCTGAGCTACAAATATTCTCCTTTATTGGCCATCCTAACTCTTTTGAAGCATACAAAAGAAAACATAATAAAAGGAGATGGCTAAGGTTCACTTAGCCCTAAGGAGAGAAGCAACCTGGAATTGAGGAGAAACTTTCTGACAGTGAGAACAATTAATCAGTAGAATGGCTTGCCTTCAGAAGTTGTGGGTGCTCCAATACTGGAGGTTTTAAAGAAGAGAACGGACAACCATGTGTCTGAAATCGCATAGGATCTCTTGCCTGAGCAGGGGGTTGGACTAGAAGACCTCCAAGGTGCCTTCCAACATTTTAATTCTATGTTCTAGAAAGCAATGTTCAATTTTCCTGTAGAGGTTTATGCTGTCAAGCTGCTCACTAGTCTGGAAATAACTCCCCCTCAATGCAACATAGATTTACTGTTGAGTAAGTCTACTCAATATTGCTACTGGGCCTGCCTTGAGGAACAAATGTTGCCTGCAGAACTTAAAATGTTCTGGTACAGAATGTTGAATTGTACTAGACTTCACCAAATTTGAGCTAAGCTTTTTTTGTTTGAGAGAAGTACAACAACAACAACAACAACAACAACAACAACAACAAACCAATGATTAAGGAAGTAACTAAAGGAGGCTTTTGAAGATAACTAAGTCGAAAGCTGAATATAACAAAGAAGTAATTGAGAAGCGAGATGAAAATTGGAAAAGCTAAGCTATGCATGGCCAATACTTGAAAAGTATTGAAGGCAAAGTTGACCAAAAGCTAACTTGGAACTGGTTAAAATCAGGAGCACTGAAAAAAGAAACAGAAGGCTTTATTTTGGCAGCTCAAGAACAAGCCTTGGCCACAAACTGCATGAAGGCAAAAATTCAACATGTTACCACCAACAGCAAATGTCGCCTCTGTAATGAGAAAGATGAGACAGTCAACCACTTGATGAGTGGGTGCAGCAAAATTTCACAAACTGACTACCTACAACGCCATGACTGTGTTGCTAAGATCATTCACTGGAAATTGTGCCAAAAGTTTATGCCAAAAACCACTGGGAACATCAGGTTCAGAAGGTTTTAGAGAATGAGAAAATCAAGATCTTGTGGGACTTCAGAATTCAGACTGACAGGCACTTGGCCCACAACATACCTGACATAACAATAGTTGAAAAGAAAAAAATATGGTTCATTGATATTGCAATACCTGGTGATGCGTGAATTGAAGATAAACAAGAAAAAATCAAAGTACAGGGACTTGCAAATTGAAGTTGAGCAACTGTGGAAAAAGAAATTGTGTGTTGTCCCAATTGTAATTGGAGCCCTTGGAGCAATATCTAAAGGGCTACTTCGCTATTTGGAAATTCTAAATTTATCAGACTTGAACATTCTGATTCTACAAAATCCCACCCTACTTGGAACAGCTTATATCCTCCGACGTTACCTTAACAGTTCCTAGGTCCTTGGTTAGGACTCGAGCTGTTGAGCTACCAACCAGCCCCAAAGGCTGTGAATCTCATCAAAGATTTAATAATAATAATAATAATAATAATAATAATAATAATAATAATAATAATAATATGTTACGACGTCCTAGGCCCCTGGGTGGGGCCCGACTAGTAACCAATGCCAAATCCGGCGAAACAACTGGCCGCTGTGATACAATTGTATAATAATAATAATAATGGAATATCTCTTGATTAGCACCATCTGCCCAGGCCGGATTAGTGCCTCAAACCATTTTTTTTTGCCAGCGATTGATTTTTCGTCTCTCACATTCTTTGCATATTCGCCTTACAGAAACCTTCTGAGATGTTGTCAGCGAAAAGCATGTTGTCTGGATGGAACCACGGAAATTGCCTTTTCCCCCTCTTCTTTTTCTTCTTCTTTTCTTTTTCAACTCCAGTGCCTGAATTTTGCACAGCAGCTCCGTCTGATGCACTCCATCAACCTCTCTATTGGTTAACACGCTGTGTTTGTCCTTTAATAGAAAGGGGAGAGTTGAGTGACCACTGTCGGGGACTTGCAAGGCAATGACAAGATTATTTTACAGCGGCTCACATAGTGGGCTTCGACCTTTGGGAGCGAGGCTGTTTAAACATGGGTTATTTATATTATTCAAACAACCTGCCTTCGACCTGAGGCTGGATGGCAGGATGGTAACAGATCATCTAGCTTCTTCCAGTTTCATCAGGATGAGACATTGGGGAGGGAGGGGGGCATGGAGGACATAGCTGGGACCTAAGGATGTGATAAGGAAATGGCTCACTTGAATTCTATATGCACATTGCCTTTCCTTCAATGTCTGCAGTGGCAGTCAAAGAGAAAGGAGGAGGAGGAGAGGGAGGGAGAGAGGGAGAGAGAGAGACAAAGAGAGAGGGGAAGAGAGAGGGAAGGAAAGAGAGAGAAGAGAGAGATCGATCTATAAAGTTCTATAAAGAGATGTATGCTCCTTGGGAGAAAGTCTATATCAAAAGTCTATAATGAATCTAGGCCAAGTTGTACAGCAGGAAGACATCACAGTGTAGTGTATATTTTCAGTTTCCAATTAAAAAAAGGTGCCTATTGCCAGTTTGGTCTAGTGGTTAAGGTGCCAGGCTAAACACTTGTAAACAGTGCTGGGATTCAATTTTTTTACTACCGGTTCTATGGGCGTGGCTTGCTGGGCATGGCATGGCTTGCTGGGCATGGCAGGGCAGGGCACTGTAAAATCTCCATTCCCTCTCCACACCAGGGGAAGGTTCCTGCAAAATCCCCATTTCCTCGCAATCAGCTGGGACTCAGCAGGCAGAGAATAGATGGGGGCGAGGCCAGCCAGAGGTGGTATTTGTTGGTTCTCTGAACTACTTAAAATTTCCGCTACCAGTTCTCCAGAACTGGTCAGAACTGGCTGAATACCACCTCTGCTTGTAGACCTCCTCAACACCCATGAAGAGGAAGAGACTCACAGTGAGATGCGATCGAGCCATGGTTACACCCAGCGGTGGGATTTAGCTGGTTCACACCACTCCAAGAGCTGAGGTGGCGCAGTGGTTAGGGTGCAGTACTGCAGGCCACTTCAGCTGACTGCTACCTGCAGTTCAGCGGTTCTAATCTCACCGGCTCAAGGTTGACTCAGCCTTCCATCCTTCCGAGGTGGGTGAAATGAGGACCCAGACTGTGGGGGTGATATGCTGACTCTGTAAACCGCTTAGAGAGGGCTGAAAGCCCTATGAAGCGGTATATAAGTCTAACTGCTATTGCTATTGCTACTCCAGGAGAACCGGTTGTTAACTTTCTGAGCAATTTGGTGAACTGGTTATTGGAAGACATCATCAGAGCAGAGAACCGGTTGTTAAAATATTTGAATCCCACCACTGGTTACACCTGCTATGCAACGAGTTGCCCATTTATCCAAAAGCAAGTCCTACCGAGTTCAACAGGACTTAATCTTTCCTCTAATGAGTTCACATCAACCTGTAGACATAATTGACTAGATTTCCTCTATAGATTTCCACAGATAACCGCAGAGACCATAATTTAATGGGAAGAGTTAGGGGGTGAAAAATAAAGGCTTCACCTCCCCGGGATGCGCACAGTTCTTTTAATGCCAAAAGCAATTCAGAGGGTCAGCTTGCAATTTTACTGTAATTGCTTGTCTGCCCCCACCTCCTTTTTCTCTTCTCACCCCCCACCCTCCTAGCCGTCTCTCTCTCTCTCTCTCGGTAATACACAACAATCAATATGGCATGTAATTAGATTTCATTCAATCTGAAAAAAAGATGAGGACAGTTTTTATTATGCAGATGCTTTGCACCTTTGTCCTATGCGTCTCTTTCTTATTAGACTCGGTTGGCCTATTAGGGGTGGCAGGCATTTCGGAGAAGTTGGCGGGTATGTGTGTTCGTCGTTGTTGTTGTTTTTTTAAAAAAATTCTGGCAGATTATCGTTCTTCGCACATCATCATAATTCGATTGTGTTCTCTTTCAGAAGATTAAATACAGCAGTAATTTTAGGCTTGATGAATGAATCCTGTGCCTAAGTGACAGCCTGGCTGGGGGGAAGAGGGGAAGGGGAAAAATAGTGTGGTGTATTCAGCCCACACCAACAAGAGAGCATTTTATAGCATGTTACTGGTTCCACTTTCCCTGTTTCCCCAAAAATAAAACCTTTCCAGATAATAAGCCCAATCAGGCTTTTGAGTGCATGCACTAAAGTAAGGCCTCCCCCTAAAATAAGCCCTCCCTGAAAATATTGCAACGCAGCAACAGCCATGAGGTTACCATGCTCGCCGCCTCCTCAAAAATAATAAGACCTCTCTGAAAATAAGGCCAAGCGTTTATTTCGGTGGGGGGGTTTCAAGAGAAAATAAGAACCTGTCTTATTTTTGGGGAAACATGGTAGCTGAAAGGAGGAGAGGAGAAAATGAAAGTAGGGCAAAGTGTATTTTGTGGCTAGAAAATTCTAGAATGAATTTTAGCACTTCCATGGAAGAGTGCTGGAAACTTGTGAAGAAGTTTAGGTGTCAGGGTTCCAAGTAACACCCCCAATGAGAGAAGACTCCGATGCTTGAAATTCCTCAAAGTTCCATTTTATTCGAGATGTCATATTGGCACATCGGGGAAAACCAGAATCTGAAAGCTTCCAGGTTTTCCCCACCCAATTGAAAGACCAAGCCCATGCCCAGCACCCAGATCTCCGTCACATGGTCTAATCAGGCACCGTCCCAACTGGAGATGCCTCCCAGGCATGCCACTCCAGGGGCAGGGCAATACCTCCTTGACTCTCTGAGAAAGGAATGTTATTTTGATTATATCTCTCCATATAATCCCCCCTCCCAGTTTCCCACAGCAGAAAATGTGGCAGGCCTGAAAGCCCAAATGTAAAAGATGGCTTCCAGGCCTGACAGTAAGTGTCTTTGAACCTGGAGTAATTTCCCTCAGCCTGGATGTCCCCCAAAATGTGGACTTCAACCTCCAGAATTCCACAGGCAGGAATGCGAGTGCTGAGAATTGTTGGAGTTGAAGTCCGCACATCTGGAGGGTTTGGTCTCTAAACTGTATCTGACACAGAATGGAAAAGGATTCAGATGAAGTTCAGTGTGTGCAACCTTCAAAGTGTTCTCTTCTTCAAGTTTAGCAGAGAAGTCCCTAATTTTCTTCAGCCTGGATCAGGGGTGTTATTCAGCAGGATCTGACCAGTTCTGGAGGACCAGTAATGGAAAGTTTGAGTAATTCAGAGAACTGGTAAATACCACCTCTGACTGGCCCCGCCCCCATCTATTCTCTGCCTCCCAAGTCCCAGCTGATCAGGAAGGAATGGGGATTTTGCAGTAACCTTCCCCTGCCATACCCATGCCCACCAACCCATGCCCAACAAGCCATACTCACAGAACCATAGTAAAATTTTTGAATCCCACAACTGGCCTGGATGACCTCCAAAATGTGGACTTCAACTCCCAGAATTCCACAACCAGGAATGCGACTGCTGAGAATCGTGGGAGTTGAAGTCTGCGTATCTGGAAGGTTTGGACCTCTAAACTGAATCCAACACAGAATGGGAAAGGATTCCAATGAAATTCAGGGCCTAGAACTTTAGAAATGTCCTTCAAGTTTAGCAGACAAGTCCCCAAATGGCCATTTCTCCACCATAAAAACAAAACAAGACACAATCAGGAAAGGATTCCTCAAAGTCTACAACTCACCTTGGAAGAGGCAGGGCTACCACCCTGCCTTGTTTTGCTTTCTAATGCCCTCTGGAAGCTGTAACTCCCTGCTGAGATGTCATCTCTACATAATTATGGGCTGTTTTCCCATGATAATTCTTCCACCAGGAGCTGAACCATGGCTTAATCCCTTAATCCAGTTGTTTTTGAAGTTGGCACAGCACACGGGACTCTAAATTAATCACAGGTTGGGTTCGTGCAAGATACAAAGCTACAGTGTGGTTGTGCTGTTTGCTTTTCAACACGTCCTCTGAACGGGAGGGGCAAGCTATTTTCCAAAGCAGAGAAAGGCAAGACAAGAAAGAATAAATGGAAATTTATCAAGGAGAGAAGCAACCTAGAAATTTCCTAAACAGTGAGAACAATTAACAAGTGGAATGGCTTGCCATCAAAAGAAATGGGTGTTCGGAAACAAGAAGAGATTGGATAGACATTTATCTGAAATGGTATAGGGTTTCCTGCCTGAGTAGGGGGGGGGTTGGACTAGAAGACCTCCAAGGTCCCTTCCAACTCAGTTATTCTGTTCTGTTCAGGGTCGTTACAAAGAATGGAACAGCTTGGAATGGAACAGAAGTTGCATTCAGAAGTTGTGGGAGCTTCATCCCTGGAAGCTTTCAGGAAGAGACTGGACTGCCATCTGTCAGAAATGGTGTAGGGTCTCCTGCTTGGGCGGAGGGTTGGACTAGATGACCTCCAACTCTGTTAATTTGTAAACTGTAAAGGAACAGAATGGCACTTCTCATCAATCACAGTTGATTGAATGGTACCTCTGATCAATCACAGACCTTGGAGAGCAACTCCCCCCCAGTTGCTCTCCAAGGTGCTGATCTAGCTGCTGAATTTTCAGGCCTAGTGACTTTAATCTATTAAGGGTCTTGCAGGATTGACGGTATCTATTACATCTATTAGGGCCTCAGCGGTGCAGCTGGAATTAACCTTGATGAAGCGTTTTGTGCAGTCCAAGTGGACAGTTTCCGTTGTGAGAAAAAGGGCTATCATTGGCCCCAACCAAGCATTTTACAACACGGTTCAATCTCAACTATCCCTTTGAGCAACAGAAGAGGTGGAGAAGCTGTTTCCAACGTTTCTGGTAGCTGACTTGGAACTCCACTTCCATCTCCCGGAATTGCCGGGAACAAACGGGAGGCTAAGTGAATAACAACCGCAAAGAAAATTGAATCAGTCTTGATGGAGGAAGCTGAACGGGTGTAAGAAGCAAGTGTTTGCTCATTTTTCTTCCCTTCAGCCCTCTCCCAAAAGAGAATTGCACCAGGCTTCCCAGGGGACCAATCAAACAAGGATCAACATCCATGCAACATACAAACATTTATATGCGTTTGATGTTTCCCCTATGGTTAAATGATCCATTTGGTGCAAATAACTGATTAACAGAGTTGGAAGAGACCTTGTGGGTCATCTAGTCCAACCTCCTGCCCAAGCAGGAGACCTTACACCATTTCTGACAGATGACAGTCCAGTCTCTTCTTGAAAGCCTCCAGGGATGAAGCTCCCACAACTTCTAAAGGCAACTTCTGTTCCATGGGTTGATTGTTCTCCCTGTTGGGAAATTCCTCCTTATTTCCAGGTTGAATCTCTCCTTGATCAGTTTCCATCCATTATTCCTTCTCTGGCTCGTGCATGCGTGCAATGCTTCTGCACATGCACAGAAGCATCCGGGAGGGTGGGCAGAGTCTTCCACCACTGCTACTTCTGATTCACCCAATCTGGGGCGAACCAGCAGAAACCCACCTCTTATGCCAACTAAGCCACACCACGCCCACAGAACTGGTAGTAAAAAAAAATGAATCCCACCAATGGGTCATACATTGTGGGCTACCTGTAGAATTGTTAAAAGCCGTGTGTAGACATCTTGTGAATGCTAGTTGAATAAGGGGGAGAAACCCATTTTTAGGTGTCACTTCTGGTAGCATTTGTGGCATGTGTATGTTTGTGTTTAATTGCAGATTCCAGTTTAAATGGTATGGGAGAAATTGAGTAACTAACATGCAGAAATGAAATGGACCAGCTGTAGACTAATCTGTGTATTTATTATCCACGATAAAAGCTCAGAGAACAATTTCCCAGTGCAATTTAGTTCTGGGTGGTGGAAATTTTGCAAAACACACCTGCAGGAAAAAAAAAATCCCCTTCTTCTGTTTTCTAATTGTGACAGCTGTATTCCCCATTAACTCTGAACAACTTATTTTATAAACCACAAGCTAGAAAGAAGCAATTGGTCAGTGTACATCAGACACTATCAAATTCAAATCATTGGTTTGATTCAAGTGTGCAACTAAGATTGGTTTGGACATTTTTTCCTTTAAAAAAAAACCCCAAAGATCTCAGCTTTAATATTTGCATAGATCTGATTTCAATAATCCAAACAAAGTTATGAAATTGATTTGAGTAAGACTTCCCAATCCCTTAAGAAAAATGGTTTTTGGCCATGCACAGATGTGTCCAAATTATCCAAATGTATCCAGAAGTATCTGATTTAATTCAGTCCAATCTTCTGATTTGATTAACATTTAATTGAATCCCTCTGAGTGGAATCTCTAAATTGAATCTTTATCTTTAATGCAAGGTAATAATTTCTCCTTTAGTTGATGTCCATCGTTAAACCAAAATTAACACCTTTTGGCTGCAGAGCTGTTGGAAGTTGTGTAGTATATGTAACAACAACAACAACAATAATAATAATGACAACAATAACAATGAACAAACACACATCCTCCAATCAAAGGATTGGTGACAGTGAAATTTAATTGCACCAACATTTAAACGCACACAGAGGTGGTAAGATCAACTTTATTGAAAATAGAAATAATTCATTTCTTCAGAAGGTTGGCTCATAAATATTCTGGTTCAAGTGAGACAGTGTAATTGTGGGTTTTGCATAAAGGAATTAGCCGGGACATTAATTTTGACTTGCTACATCCAGTAACTAATGTAATTGCTTAATGCTCACTACGTTTGGTGGTTTTCTTGCAGACGTTTCATTACCAAACTAGGTAACATTATCACTGCTAGAAGGGTGAAGGGTTTGCTTTTGGTTTATATACAGTAGTTTAAAAGGAATTTAATATATAAACAGAGAGCAAACTCTGCTTACTTCTAAAACTGATGATGTTATCTAGTTGGGCATTGAAATGTCTGCAAGAAAATCACCAAGTTCAAAGAGCACGAAGGATTCCTCCTCCTCCTCGCAAATCTCACTCCCTTGAAGCACTCCTGATGTTACTTAGTTGGTAATGAAATGTCTGCAAGAACATCCCCCAAGCTCAGAGCACATCAGACCCTCCAGTCCTCCTCTTCCTTCCAAATCTCACTCCCTTCTAGCACTGCTGATGTTACTTAGTTAGTTATTGAAATGTCTATAAGAAAACAAGCAAGCTCAGAGAGCACCAAGGACTGCACAGTCCTCCTCCTCTTTTTTAACACTGATGATGTTATCTAGTTGGGCATTGAAATGTCTGCAAGAAAATCACCAAGTTCAAAGAGCACGAAGGATTCCTCCTCCTCCTCGCAAATCTCACTCCCTTGAAGCACTCCTGATGTTACTTAGTTGGTAATGAAATGTCTGCAAGAACATCCCCCAAGCTCAGAGCACATCAGACCCTCCAGTCCTCCTCCTCCTCCTCCTTCCAAATCTCACTCCCTTCTAGCACTGCTGATGTTACTTAGTTAGTTATTGAAATGTCTATAAGAAAACAAGCAAGCTCGGAGAGCACCAAGGACTGCACAGTCCTTCTCCTCCTTTTTTAACACTGATGATGTTATCTAGTTTGGTAATGAAATATCTTCAAGAAAGCCACCAAGCTCAGAGAGCATCAAGTACCCATTCTTCCCCTTCCCCTTCTCCTTTCCTCCTCCTCCTTCCAAATCTCACTCCTTTCTAGCCCTGCTGATGTTACTTAGTTGGTTATTGAAATGTCTACAAGAAAACAAGCAAGCTCAGAGAGCACCTAGGACCCCACAATCCTCCTCCTCCTCCTCCTCTTTTTTAACACTGATGATGCTACCTAGTTTTCTAATGAAATATCTTCAAGAAAGCCACCAAGCTCAGAGAGCATCAAATACCCATCCTTCTCCTTTCCTCCTCCTCCTCGCAAACCTCACTCCCTTCTAGCAGTCCTGATGTTACTTAGTTGGGTAATGAGTGTGTCAAAGGACCCCACAGTTCAACCCCGGGTGACAAATATTCTCTTTTCTCTTTACCAACTGCTTAATATAATAGCCTGCATTGGAACACACACACACACACCCCAAAAAATAACACACAATCATTTGTTACTCAGCCAGGCAAGGGCTAAACCTGCAGGTAGCTTTGCAAGCTGCTTTAATTCCTTATTATCTACACCTCAGTGTTCTTCCTTCGTCTTCCTTACACAAAACAGGAAGCTGCAGTTGTGGGCTGGCTGGCTTAAGAGTTGAGGAGACATAAGCTTCCTCCCCAAGGAAGACAAGATCGGTTGTTAGGAGCAACGCTTGCTCCAAACACCTTCACTTCAGGGTGCATCCTGGTGTCCTTAAAGGTAAAGGTTCCCCTCGCACATATGTGCTAGTCGTTCCCGACTCTAGGGGGCAGTGCTCATCTCCATTTCAAAGCCCAAGAGCCAGTGCTGTCCAAAGATGTCTCTGTGGTCATGAGGTTGGCATGACACAATGCCAAAGGTGCATGGAATGCTGTTACCTTCCCACCAAAGGTGGTTCCTATTTTTCTACTTGTATTTTTTCCCAATTTTTAATTTTTTTTTATTTTCTTACATATTATTGTAAATATACATTCACCTAATTCTTCTTCTTTACAATTGTCATTCTTAAACATTTATTATTTCATTTAATAGGTTATAATATACAGTTTGGGTTGCTTTATTTACCATCCCTTCCGCCTATTATAACACCACCTTATTTTTCTTATTTTTCTCCCTCCCTTCCTTCTCTACTTCCTTCCTTCCTCCTCTCCTTCCTCTCCCTTCTTCCCTTACCTCTCCCCTACTCCTACTCTTCCCCTTCCTACCCTCTCTCCTTCTTTTTCTCTCCCTTCCACTCTCCTTTCCTTACTTCTTTCTTCCTTCCCTCATCTCTCCCTTTCTTTTTCTGTTGTTATAGGCATCTCTTTCAAATCTCAATTTATGTTTTCTTGGGATGGTATTTCGGCAAACCCAAATATAGTTTGGTATCATTTCTTATTCCCTTACCTTCACTAATCTATCCTAACTACATATATTTCCCCCCTTTATATCTCGCTCTTAAATATATACTTATATATTTAATATTTTCTTTTCTGTTTTCCCCTTCTTTCCCCCTTTTCCACGCATACTTGCATTTTTTAATGTACTTTCAAACTGCTAGGTTGGCAGAAGCTGGGACAAGTAGCAGGAGCTCACTCCGTAACGCAGTGTTAGAGATTCGAACCGCCAACCTTTCTGATTGACAAGCTCAGCGTCTTAGCCACTGAGCCACTGCATCCCTGATGTCCTTACGATGTCTGAATGCCAGACCTAGAGCTCAGCCTTCAAACCACCCAACGTCTTACTCTTAAGCGAAAGGAACATTTGGGTCAGCCAGATGGAGAAATGCGTTGACAACAATGCAGTCTGACATCTCTCTAGGGCACTTGAGACAGCCGAGCGTCCTGTGTGATTGTGCGTCATGCACAATTCTTCAGGTACTGGCACAAGGCGTCACGACAAGATCTTGTCTGATTACTCGGAGGCCCCTTGGTAAAATGAACTGGAATGTAATTAGTTGTGGGTTTTAAAAATATATATGCTGCCCTCTTTTTTATTATTATAAATAAATCAAAGTGGTGAACACAACAGATGCAACACACCTTCTTCCTCCTACTTGCCTCACAACAACAACCCTGTGAGGTGGGTTAGACTGAAAGCAAGGGACTGGTCCTAAGTCATCCAGCTGGCTTTTTGACCTGAGAAAGGACTAGCACTCCCAGTCTCCTGGTGATTGGCCCAAGATCACCCAGTTGGCTTTCATGCCTAAGGCGGGACTAGAACTCAGCACCTCTTGGTGATTGGCCCAAAATCACCCAGTTGGCTTTCATGTCTAGGACTCAATCATCTCCTGGTGATGGGTCATCCAATTAGCCTTGAGGTTTAAGGTAGGACTAGAACTCATTGTCTCCTGGTGATTGGTCCAAAGTCACCCAATTAGCTATGAGGCTTAAGGTGGGACTAGACCTCAATCATCTCCTAGTGATTGGCCCAAAGTCACCCAGTTAACCTTGAGGCTTAAAGTGGGACTAGAACTCATTGTCTCCTGGTGATTGGCCCAAAATCACCCAGTTGGCTTTCATGCCCAAGGTGAGATCAGAATTCACAGTCTTCTGGTTTCTAGTTTGGTGCCTTAGACCAAATTGGCCACACACACAAAGAATAAAAAAAATCCCAAGATCTATTAATGCAGATTACTTCCAATCCCAACCCTGCTGGCTGGCAACTGGCAGATTATTGATTTAGACTTTAAAAGGGAGCAACTGGCAGTGGGCATTGTTTTATTGTTGGGTTCCCAAGGTCAAAAGAGGCATGTAGAAATGGGACAGGCTTTGCCTCTTAATGCTGCTTACCTCATTCATGTGTCTTTCTGTCTCTTAGATCTATTTCTCTATTTTTCTATCTATGTATATCTCTCTCCCTCCCTCTCTCCCTTCTCTCTCAACTACCTATAGCTATTTCTCTATTTCTCTAGGTCTCCCTCCCTCCCTCTCTCTCATCTATCTATATCTATTTCTGTATTTCTCTCTCTCTGTCTCTCTCTCTCTGTCTCTCTCTCTATGTATCTCTCTCTCTCCTATCTATATCTATTTCTATATCTATGTATCTATCTCTCCCAACCTCCCTCTCTCCCTCCCTCTCCCTCCCTCTCCCTCCCACTTATCTATCTATATCTATTTCTCTATTCCCCTCTCTCTCTGTGTGTGTCTCTCTCTCTGTGTCTCTCTGTCTCTCTGTCTCTCTTCTATTTATACCTATTTCTCTATTTCTCTATCTATGTATCTCTCCCTCCCTCCCTCTCTCCCTCCCTCCCTCTCTCATCTTTCTATATCTATTTCTCTATTTCTCTCTCTCTACGTATCTCTCTCTCCACCTATCTATATCTATTTCTATATCTATGTATCTCTCCCTCCCAACCTCCCTCTCTCCCGCCCTCTCCCTCCCTCTTATCTATCTATAGCTATTTCTCTATTCCTCTGTGTGTGTGTTTCTCTCTCTCTCTCTGTGTGTGTCTCTCTCTGTCTCTCTTCTATTTATACCTATTTCTCTATTTCAGTGTTTTTCAACCTTTTTTGTGCAAAGGCACACTTTTTTCATGAAAAAAATCACGAGGCACACCACCATTAGAAAATGTTAAAAAAATTTAACTCTGTGCCTATATTGACTATATATAAAGTGTTTTTCCCACGGCACACCTTACACTATGTCACGGCACACTAGTGTGCCGCGGCACAGTGGTTGAAAAACACTGCTCTATTTTTCTATCCATGTATCTCTCCCTCCCTCCCTCCCTCTCTCATCTATCTATATCTATTTCTCTATTTCTCTCTCTCTATGTATCTCTCCCCCCCTATCTATATCTATTCCTATTCCTATTTCTATATCTATGTCTCTCTCTCCCCCCTCTGTGTGTGTGTGTGTGTGTGTGTGTGTGTGTGTGTGTGTGTGTGTGTGTGTGTCTCCCACTTTGTCCATTCTTCGGAGGCCACTTGATGGCATGAAGATCAATCCATCCTTATGAATAATCTTGCTCTTTGATGAAACATCATTAAATGGCGGGGGTGGGGATGGGGAAGCAAAGCTTAAGTGATTCCTTGGGTTGATTCCCAGCATTGTTTAACCAGTGTTCATATACTTAATAGGAACTATAGTGTGTTTGTGGATTCTTTGTAACATCATCATCAGAGTTAGAAGAGACCGTGGAGGTCTTCTAGTCCAACCTCCTGCTCAGGCAGGAAGTACTATACCATTTCAGACAAATGACTGTCCAATCTCCTCCTAAAAACCTCCAGTGATGAAGCATCCACAACTTCTGGAGGCAACTTCTGTTCGGATGGTTAATTGTTCCCAGCGTTAGTAAATTTCTCCTTAATTCCAGGTTGCTTCTCTCCTTCATTACTTTCCATCCTTTACTTCTTCTTGTGCCTTCTGATGCTTTGGAAAATAAGTTCACCCTCCTTGTCTATGTGGCAGCTCCACAAATATTGGGAGACTTCTATCATGTCACCCCTAGCCATTCTTTTCAGTAGACTAGACATACCCAATACACGACCTTCCTATGTCCAGCCCCCTACTCATCTTAGTTGCTCTTCTCTGCACTCTTTCCAGAGTCTCAACATCTTTTTTACATCATGGTGACCAAAACTGGATGCCGTATTCCATCCAGTAGATAGATAGATAGATAGCTAGATCGCTAGATCGCTAGATAACTAGATAGCTATCTATCTAGCTATCTATACCTACCTACTTATCTATGATGATAGATAGCTACCTACCGACCTATCTACCTATTTATCATCTATCTATCTATCTATCTATCTATCTATCTATCTATCTATCTATCATCTATCATCTATCATCTATCATCTATCATCTATCATCTATCATCTATCATCTATCATCTATCATCTATCATCTATCATCTATCATCTATCATCTATCATCTATCATCTATCATCTATCATCTATCATCTATCATCTATCATCTATCATCTCTCTGGCTTTGTGAATCTGAATGAAACATATGCTGTTTCACAGTGTTTTACCCATGAAATGGTTGTGTATGTGAACTTACTTTCTTGACTTTCTCACCAATAGCAATAGCAATAGCAGTAGACTTATATACCGCTTCATAGGGCTTTCAGCCCTCTCTAAGCGGTTTACAGAGAGTCAGCATATTGCCCCCAACAATCTGGGTCCTCATTTTACCCACCTCGGAAGGATGGAAGGCTGAGTCAACCCTGAGCCGGTGAGATTTGAACCGCTGAACTGCTGAACTAGCAGTAGCCTGCAATGCTGCATTTAACCACTGCGCCACCTTGGCTCTTGGCTGACCAACCATTGGCTGACCAACCATTGCTAAGGGTGAACCAAACAAGGACAGTCACTGGAAACATTCAAAGCTTGAATTGTATTTTGGCAGGAGAAAGATCATCCAAAGCCTGTTACTTAAGGTTGGGTTCTGGTTGGCCAAGACTAACTCATCCTGAGTTCAGTTGTTTTTTTTCTGAAATAAAATCAGTTTTTCCCCCTTTCCAGATCTAATTGGCTGAAAAAAGAGACATTTTTTTCCCTTCTGCCTCCGAAGAGCCACCTGGCTCATCTGAAAAATACTTGCTAACATTTTGTTCTGAAGCAGAGTATATTTATAGAAAAGAGCAGGACCTATGTGTTTGTGTATGTGTGTTTTTTTTAACCCTCCTGTTCCTGGGGATGAGTTTCTTCATTCTATAAATATGCTTAGGCACAATTTTAATCGGGAGCTGATGGTAATATCAGTTGGTGGCTGTGTACTGTCAAAGAAATAATGGAAGTAGCTAAATCAAGAAACCAATCAGCCTCCTCCTCCTGCACCAAACCTGGAATTTCCATATGTTTATAAAATCTTTCTCAAAAAAAAAAAAAGGGAAGCCATCATGGAAAAAGTGGCTTTAAATTCACAGAATCCATTTTTAGGAACGTCTTCTTTCCACCGATCCATGCTTAATTCTTCCTGAAAAAATACTATCTCAAAATTGGCCTTGGAAGAATGGTTTGAGGTTTGCACTGGAGAAATTTGAGACCATTCAAAATTCTGATTATATTTCTGTCTGTTTGTCTGTCTATCATCCATCCTCTGTCTGTCTGTCTGTCTGTCTGTCTGCCTGCCTGCCTGCCTGCCTGCCTATCTACCTACCTACCTACCTACCTACTTACATCTATCTGTCTGTCTGTCTATCTATCTGTCTATCTTCTATCTATCTATCTATCTATCTATCTATCTATCTATCTATCTATCTATCTATCTATCTATCATCTATCTATATCTATCTGTTTTTGTCTCTGACTTTTTATCCATCATTATCTATCTTATCTATCTTATCTGTCTGTCTATCATCTATCTATCTATCTATCTATCTATCTATCTATCTATCTATCTATCTATCTATCTATCATCTATCTATATATCTCTCATCTATCCATATCTATCTGTTTGTCTGTCTTTCTATCCATCGTCCATCCATTATCTATCTATCTATCTATCTATCTATCTATCTATCTATCTATCTATCTATCATCCATCCATCCATCCATCCATCCATCCATCCATGTATCTATCTATCTCTATATTTATTTATCCCTTCTGCCTGCCTGCCTGCCTATCTCTCCATTCATCTTTAAGTTTGAAAATGCACCTAGCCTAAGAAGAAATCTTAATTGAAAATTTTGCTCAGTGACTGTGTTGGCTGTGTTGTCTTCCACCAGAGTTATTTTTGAATGGTGAAAGTCAACTCACTTATTGCCAACCTTACCAGATGGACCAAGCCAGGAATTAACTCCCATGTCCATCTCTTCCCTGCTGGATCTAATGGGACAGGCTGATGGACATACTTGAGTTTCCAGGCATCCCATCCTGATGCATCACCTCGGCTGCTATAGGACCAAGCTGGAACCTTTGTCTTCTTCCCAAAACAAATCACATTTCCTAGAACTGGTTTCTTAATTCTTTTTGTTTGTTTGTCATAGGTTGTCTTTAGCTGATTTCAATTTTAGACTCATCTGGAGTCAGTGTTGTGCTTTCTCCTTCCGTGTTGGCTTTTGGCTTTCTCGCTCTATCTTGATTATTTCTCTTTTTGAATTTGCATTATCTTGGCTCTATCTACCACTTAGCAAGGGTATCCGCATAACACTGGTAATATAGATAACAAATTTCCCGAAGCTCCAAGATAAGGGGAGAAGGCCAGATGATGAGCTGTTTCTTAAAAGATCAGTTTGCTGTATCTCTTTGCATTGCCTTTGTTCATGCATTGTACTAACCATCATTTATTGGGTCTAGCCCTGTCTTTTCAACTTGCACAATACACAAAGGTAAAATGAAAAACTTTCAGGACTTAGCAGTCATTCTCTGAAATTTGCATCTTCAAGGACATCAATTGGCTTTCTTTTATTGACATGAAAGCAGTATTTCAGTGTTTGAGAGGCCACCACAAAGAAGCTGGGGTCACCCTATTCCCCAAAGCACCAAAAGGCAGGACAAGAAGCAATGGATGGAAATCAACCAAGGAGAGAAGCAACCTAGAACTAATGAGAAACTTCTTGACAGGGAGGGCAATTAACCAGTGGAACAGCTTGCCACCAGAAGTTGTGAATGCTCCATCACTGAAGGTTTTCATGAACAGCCTGGACAACCATTTGTCTGGAATGGAATGGAATGAATGGAATGGAATAAAAGGGAAGAGAATGAAGGAGAAGGAGAAAGAGAAAGAGAAAGAAGGAGAAGCAGAGAATAGAAGAGAAGAGAAGGAAGAAGAAGGAGAAAGAGAAAGGAAGAAGGAGAAACAGGGAATAGAATAAAAGAGAAGGAGAAGAAGAAGCAGAGAAGAGAAGGGATCTTGAGGTCTTCTAATCTAGTCCAACCCCCTGCTCAGGCAGGAAACCCTATACCATGGTTGTCAGAATGATATAGGGTTTTCTGCTTGAGCAAGGGATTGGGCTGGAAGAACTCCAATGTCCCTTCCAACTCTACTGTTCTAATTTAACTTTGTTCTTAAACTAAAGAAATATACAGTGAATCCCAGACCCCCCCCCTTCCCCACCCCCACCCCATCCTCAAAAAAATTTCTTGCCTTTTCTTAGGCTGCGCAAAGGCTTTTTAGCAAGTTGCTGGGGTTAATTGCTTGTTTTTGCCAAGTTCCCTTCTGCTGTTTTATACATTTGGCTTATGGAAAAGTCTGCGCTGCCCTTTTCAAAATGGATTTCATTTGTTATTGTTTGCACCATTCTCTGATGCCTGTGGGGCATTGTGCTTTTATAAATAAAAATGTATTTTTATTATACTAATTCATATTCCAGCTGGCTCAGTGTGCTGAATGAACTGGCACATTCTTTCCCAAGGATGCTGAATCAAGAAGACTGACTCAAAAAATAAGGCCAATTGTAGCTCAATTGTAAGGTTATATATTATAAGGACCAGATGATCTTATTTGTCTCTTGAGAAACTTATAAGCAATAGTGAGAACTGGAGAACACAGAACCACCGATTGGTTCAAAATTGGATATGGAGTCCGGCAAGACTGTATACTGTCACCCTGCCTATTTAACTTATCATATTTTTCAGAGTATAAGATGCTCTGGAGTATAAGACGCATCTTAGTTTTGGGGGAAGAAAAGAAGAAGAAAAAAATCTGCTTCTGTCTACCAGTATCCGTGGTATTCAGCTGCCACATGGTAACAAAGTCAGCCAATGAATGGGCATAGCAACTAAGTCAGCTAATGAGGGCTATTTGGACTCTGAAATTGGCTTTGTGAGCAACAAGGAGACAGGAAGGAGTCTGGCTTAGCCCAGAACTGAAAGTGAAACTGCTTGTGCTTTGCTTGTATTTACTGCTACCTTGGAAAACCTGCTTTTGGTAATGTATTGCATATTATTATTATTTTGAATCCTGCTGAATCAGCTACTTGTGTGTGCTTTCTGAATGTGATTGCTGCTGCAAACTCTGACCAGCCAGGTCAGCTTCAGCATTTATTGCAGCCTGATTCAGGACACCTGATTGGTGGGTAGATCGGACTGCCGGAATATCCCCAATCAGCTGTTCCAGGCTGCAGGGATTGCCATAGACCATCACTGCATGCCTTGCATTTTTGGCCTCTGGTGGGCATGGGTGGGGCTACATTCAGTGTATAAGATGCACCCAAATTTTCACCCTCTTTTTTGGGGGGATAAAGGTGCATCTTATACTCCAAAAAATAAGTTACATGCAGAGCACATAATGAGAAAGGCGAAGCTAGACGAATCAAAAGTTGGAATCAAGATTGCTGGGAGAAATATCAACAACCTCAGATATGCAGATGATGACACTCTAATGGCAGAAAGTGAGGAGGAACTAAAGAGCCTCTTGATGCGAGAGAAGAAGGAGAGTGCAAAAGTTGGCTTGAAACTCAACATTAAGAAAACTAAGATCATGACATCTGGCCCTCTCAATTTCAAATAGATGGGGAAGAAATGGAGGTAGTGACAGATTTTATTTTCCTGGGCTCCAAGATCACCGCAGTTGGGGACTGCAGCCAAGAAATCAAAAGATGCTTGCTCCTGGGGAGGAAAGCTATGGCAAATCTAGACAGCAGACTAAAAAGCAGAGACACCACCCTGCCAACAAAAGTGCATCTAGTTCAAGGCAATGGTTTTCCCAGTTGCCATGGATGGCTGTGAAGGTTGGGCCATAAGGAAGACTGAGCGCCAAAGAATGGAGGCCCTTGAACACTGGCTCTGGAGAAGACTCCTGCGAGTCCCTTGGACTGCAAGGACATCCAACCGGTCAGTCCTAGAGAAGATCAACCCTGACTGCTCTTTTGAAGACCAGATCCTGAAGAGAAAACTCAAGTACTTTGGCCACCTAATGAGAAGGAGGGACTCCCTGGAGAAGAGCCTCATGCTGGGAACGATGGAGGGCAAAAGAAGAAGGGGACGGCAGAGAAGGAGGTGGCTGGATGGATTCACTGAAGCAGCAGGCGTGAGCTTAAATGGACTCCGGAGGATGGTAGAGGACAGGAAGGCCTGAGGAATGTTGTCCATGGGGCTGCAATGGGTTGGACACGACTTTGCAACTAACAACAACAACAACAACAACAACAACAACAACAACAACAACAAAGGTTATTTCTTTTTCTTATCTGGAGCATGTTCCAAATGATCTCTCCAAATATATGAGATGGTGATTCGCAATGTTTCTATGTGTTATCCTGTAAAAGTGGCTCAGCAAAGGAACAACAAAGAGGGAAATTAATAATAGGGAAGGCATGAATTGATCTAAAACCGCTCAATTCCTATTTTGTATGCCTTTAGTCATCACACTGAAGATTGAGTTTTATTAAATGTTCGAGCCTCCTTATTAATGTTTCAATCTGTTTAGGAATCGGAGAAAAGCACTGTTTTCTTCCAAGTAATTGTTTTATTGCATTTTGAGAAGAAGAAAAATTGATTATGTGTAATCAAGCTGTTTTCGACATGTGGTGACCACATACTGTATATACTCGAGTATAAGCCTAGTTTTTCAGCCCACTTTTTGGGCTGAAAAAAGCCGCCTCGGCTTATACTCGAGTCAGTGAAAAATTTGCCCGAAATGGAGGAGAAAAAGGGGCGGGGCCATGCCGCTGGGTGACACTCGTGAATGGCCCAGTGCCCCTGTGAGTTTCCCCTCCCTCTGTGTCAGTTTGCCGCGCAGCGCGCACCGCACCATCCCCCCTCCTCACGTTCTAATGTAATGCAGGGCTGTCTTACGATTCCCCTTCCTCCCCCTCCTGCCGCTCTGCAACGATGTCCCACCTCCTCCTTGTTATGGCAAGCAGCCACATAGCGATGTCCCACCTCCTCTGGTACAGTGATCCAATGATAGGAATCACTGTGCCGTGTGTCATAGTAGGCGGGACATCGCTCCCGCGGCTGCACAGGACATTATCATCACAGCGGGACATCAGCATCATGAGGTGAGTGAAGTATTTCATTGAATACACCGCTAGTTTACTGTTTTTCTTTGAAATAAATATTCAAAAACATTATTGGTATCTATTTTTATTTTTGAAATTTACCGGTAGCTGCTGCATTTCCCACCCTAGGCTTATACTCGAGTCAATAACTTTTCCAGTTTTTTGTGGTAAAATTAGGTGCCTCGGCATATTCGGGTCGGCCTATACTCGAGTATATAAGGTAGATAGATTTTTCTCTTTGCGGATGGGTTTCTGACTTGTTCTTTCAAAAGTTTTAAAGATACTGTTGTGGCTCACCAGCGGCCAGCAGAGCTAGCAGCAGAGTCGGACAGTGAGGAGGTTGGAGAGGAAGATGGGCCAGTCCTGGAGTCTGGGGAAGGTTCTGTTGAGGGCTCTGTGTCAGAAGCAGAGGGGGGGGCAGGGCTGTCCGACAGTTATCAGCTGCCTTCGGAATCAGACATCAGTGAGGCAGATGAACAGCTGGAGCCTATTCCCAGTGTGCGCATGTGCAGAGCTGCCAGGAGAAGGGAATAGCTAAGGAACAGGAGTCAACTTGGGAGTAAAGCCACAGACAGACAGTGAATGGCCCCTCCCATAGGGAATAAAGAGGGGTGAAAGGGGAGGGGAGTTTGCAGCAGAAAATTAGTTCAATTCATTACGGTGAAGATCTCTTCCTTACCTCTTGCCAGGTAATTGCTACTACAGCGTGGTGTTTGGAAGATATCAGCCTGGCAGCTCTCCAAGCCTGATAAAGGCCTGTGGTTGTGAAAACTCTTGAAAGACTGTTGGCCAGGACTTTGCAGGAGAGGAATTCCCTTTAAACTAAATAAAAGGAGTTTTATCAGGATGAGGAGTTGGCTTTGTGCTTTTGGAAAGCCTTGATCAGAACAGATACTCCTCATCCCCGTTGTAATTAAATCCGTCCATTTTGCTGGTCATTTTCTTCTCTTCTTTCGTTCCGCTTTCCCCAACATTTGAGTCTCTTTCAGAGCACTGAATCTTTCCATTGACTGACTGAGTCATTGATCAAATGATTACAAGCAGTCCTTGACTTATGACCAAAACTGAGCCCCGAATTTAGGTTGCGAAGTGAAACATTTCTTAATATGTTTTGCCCCATTTTGCCACCTTTTTTTAACCACAACTGCTAAGTGAATCCTTACAATTGT
>NC_045553.1:11551319-11598819 GCF_009769535.1 Thamnophis elegans
ACAGCTGGTAGATATACATACATACAAACCCTCTCTCTGCTTTAATTCTTGCAATATGCTTTAATTCCGAAACACTCGGCGGCATTAGGCTTGGTGGTTATTTCCCCCCGCACTGACTGGAGGGCATGGCTGACTTTGCATGCTAATGTGGACACTCAAAGGCGGAAAGGAGCTGAGAGGACCAGGCCTCTATCTTCTTCTGCAAAGCGAAAACAATGATTGTTGGGGAAAGTAGACCCCAATAATTCTGGGAGCCTTTGCTGATCTCATAACCTCCACAGCAGCGATGGTGAACCTTTTTTGGCTCGCGTGCCATAAGCGGGGGGAGCGCAGGGGGTCAGGTGCAGGTGTGCCGCACCCATAATGCAATGTGTGGCTCCTCCAGTGCGCATGCATGCATGACAGGCGCAGCCCCCGTTTTCTGCATGCTTTTTTCGCCCTCCCCAGGCTCAGAGGCTTTATAGGAGCCTGGGGAAGCTGAAAACAGCCCCCCCCCCTGGCCCCCTGAGGCCCTCCAGAGGCTTCAGGAGCTTCCCTGAAGGCTCAGGAGGACTGAAAATGGCCCTACAAGCAGGGTCATTTTTCGTCCTCCGGAACCTTCAGGGAAGCCTCCTGAAGGCTCTGGAGGGCTTAAACCGGCCTACAAGCAAACCGGAAGTCTGTTCCCGAACTTCCGGTTTGCCCATAGGGCTGGTTTTTTGCGCTCTGGGGCGGGGGCAGAGGGCCTCCGGGGGGGGGGAGGCTGTTTTTGCCCTCCCCAGGCAAAAACCTCTGGAGCCTGGGGAAGGTGAAAAATGGCTTTTAAAAGGCAGAACTCGGTCTAAAACAGCTTTCTCCGTGGCCTTGAATGCCTTATTATCTGGCCCGAACAGCTCCACAGAATAAAGCAATGCCCCTCTCTTCAACTGGCCCTTAAGAGGCAGAAAGTGACTTATTTTTAAAATTCAGACGCACAGAATTGAATTGTCATTTTTCCTTTTCTGCGGCCCACCTGAGCCAGCAATCTCCTACCGTGCTCTCTTGCAATAAATTAAATAGTAATCTTTTTTTAAACATTTTTTTATTAGGCATTTTCCTTTATTCTGTCAGCCATCTTTTCTTTTGGATCCTGGCCTGCCACACTTTCTATTATTTGACTATGCACTTTCTATTGTGGGAAAATGGGAGGGTGGGTTGTATGGAGTTAGATGCTATGTAGCCATAACAAAATTCTTTCTAGAAAGCCAAGGTCATCCTTTGTCTTTGCACCTCTGCACCTGACCAGAATTGGAGGGGTGGAACTGCCAGCATGGCAGTGGGAGATTGGACCATGTGATGGATGTGGGGGTGTGGGGGCAAGATCTTGAACTTTCAACAGGGTGGGGAAAACCAGGAAGCTTTGCGATTCGGGTTTTCCCAGATGTGCCAACATGGCTCTCTTAATACAGTACTTTTTGGAGTATAAGACGCACCTTTTTCCCTCAAAAAAGAGGGTGAAAATCTGGGTGTGTCTTATACCCTGAATACAGCATTTTGGCCTCCTGAACCCCCCTCCCGCCCCCTACCATGCATAGCCTTTAGGAGGCTTCCAGAGAGCTCCTGGGGGCTGGGGAGGGCAAAAATTAGCGAATAATTGGATGTTTTTTGCTCATTTTTGCCTCCCAGACCCTAGGAGCACTCTATAAGGCTTCTAAAGGCTATGGATGCCCTTTTTCTGACAAAAAATGAAGCCATTTTCGAAAAGAAAAAAAAACAGGCCGTTTTTTGGAGGTCTGCAGTGTGCAAACACTTTTTTTTTTAAAAAAATGCCTCTTCAAAATCTTGGTGCGTCTTATATTCCAGTACATCTTATACTCTGAAAAATATGGTAAATTGGAACTTTGAGCAATACTTTGCCTTGGACTCTGCTTTACTTTTGGATGCCATTTGGAACCCTGACATATTCTATATCTCATTTCCAGGTTTTGGAAGAACACTGTACTGGTTGTACCAAATCCTTTTTAAATATATCTAGTATTACATATCCTGATCATAACCATTATTCTCATGGTCATATAGCATAATCTCTTTTAAATACATGATATTGTATATCATAGTTATGTCTCTTATTTTCATAGTTGTACAATAACACTCAATACATTTCACATTCTATACATTTTAATCCATAGTCAGGTACCGTCTGATATTAACATTGCTTACAGTATATATTTATACCTGTACTTACTTCTAAGGGACGTGGTAGCTCAGTGGCTAAGACACTGAGCTTGTTGATCAGAAAGGTCAGCAGTTTGGCGGTCTGAATCCCTAGCGCTGCAAACCGGAGTGAGCTCCTGTTACTTGTCCCAGCTTCTGCCAACCTAGCAGTTTGAAGGCACATAAAAATGCAAGTAAAAAATAGGGATCACCTTTGGTGGGAAGGTAACAGCGCTCCGTGCACCTTTGGCATTTAGTCATACCAGCCACATAACCCCAGAGATGTCTTCGGACAGTGCTGGCTCTTCGGCTTTGAAACGGAGATGAGCACCGCCCCCTAGAGTCGGGAATGACTAGCATGCATGTGTGAGGGGAACTTTTACCTTTACTTATTTCTAGTTTGTTGCTCTTCTTTTGTTATTAAGTTTCTAATCTCTGTGCCTGTTATCTAGTCATTTATACAGATAGGGATTAAATAATAATAATAATAATAATAATAATAATAATAATAATAATAATAATAATAACCGCATCTACAAGAATGAAGAATAACCAGAGTCAGGCCATCCCCCAACCTGCATATTTGCACATAAGGCTAGTAAGGTGGGTGTGCAAAGAAGAAGATAAGAGAATAAAGATGAAGGAAGGTGAAAGGAAGCGTGGAAACGAGAAGGGAGAAGAGCAAGGGAAGAAAGAGATGGAGGTCTTTCTCAAAATTCCTAGCAAAACTCTGGCAGGCTGCAAGGCACCCAGATGTATTTCCTTTGATCTCAGTATGCCTGTAAATGTTAAATATAGAGCTTGTTTTGGGAAATCAGGACGCCGAGTGATTGCTAGTGAAATGAAAAGACAATCATTGATGATTACAAAAAAGCACATCTGCATTGAAAAAGGCAGAGATGGACGATTGTCATGGTGAGGACACAAAAAATGAAAAAGAAACCGCAAAGTACATTGGTGGCTTCAATTTGATTGGAAGAGGTGGTTATAGATTGTAGTTTAACATCTAGCCAGCATTGTCTGTTTCTGAAGCTGAAGTTGGATAGTCCTTAACGTACAACCACAACTGGGGCCCAAATTTCCATTCATAAGGAAACAGATGTTAGGGGAATTGTGCCTGATTTTAAGACTTCAGGTTTTTTGTATATGACTTTTGCTAAACGAATCCCTGCATTGTTAAATGAATCATGCAGTCGTTAAGCGAATCCATCTACCCCCATTGACATAGGAATAACACTTAGACTTATATACCGCTTCCCAGGGGTATACAGCCTGGTCTAAGTAGTTTAGCGAGTCAGCTGATTACCCCCAACAATCTGAGCTCTTGTTTTACCAAGCTTGGAAGGATGAAAGGCTGAATCAACCTTGAGCCACTCAGAATCGAACTGTTGGCAGTCGGCACAATTAGTCTGCAATTCTGCATTTTAACCACTGCACTATCAAGGAAGGAAGGAAGGAAGAAGAAAATGAGGACCCAGATAGTTGGGGGCAATAGGCTGATTCTGTAAACCGTTTAGAGAGGGCTGGAAAGCACTGTGAAGTGCTATATAAGTATAAGTGCTATTGCTATTGCTCTTCCTTTTCTCCTTCCTTCCTTCCTTCCTTCCTTCCTTCCTTCCTTCCTTCCTTCCTGTTTGATCCTGACCAGCTCAAAGTTGACAGCCTTCCATCCTTCAAAGATGGGTAAAATGAGGACCCAAATTGTTGGGGGCAAGAGGCTGACTCTGTAAACTGCTTAGAGAGGGCTGAAAAGCGGTATATAAGTCTTAAGTGCTATTGCTATGCTGAGGAACATATCCAGTCAGATGTCTATGAAGTGGTCATGGTTGTCCCAAAGGGACTTGTTCAAAAGGCACCTGGGCTTCCTTTCTTTTTGCTTGAAGGTGTTTCACTTCTCATCCAAGAAGCTTCTTCAATAGCAATAGCAATAGACTTATATACCGCTTCATAGGGCTTTCAGCCCTCTCTAAGCAGTTTACAGAGAGTCAATTCCCCAGAACTAAAGAAGCTTCTTGGATGAGAAGCAAAATGCCTTCGGGCTCTCCAGTCAGAGAGCAAATGGTCCAATGGCAAGAAGAGTCCTTATGAGGGAAGAGAGAAACATGCTTGATACGGTTGCCTAGCAGCCCTTCAGGTACCATGGCATTAGCATCTATTCTCTCTCTCTCTGATCTTTGGGTCATCTTTCATCCCAGGAGTCTCAATCCTGCATCTTTGCCCTCCCAAATCTGCTGAGAACACTTAAATATTCCATTCTTCTGAATCATATCTTGAGGTGGGAGTCTTAAAATGAGAAAGAAAGAGAGAGGGGGGAGGGAGGGAGAAGGAGACGGTGTAAATATATTCGCCACCTATTCGACACAGATATTGCAGTTCGAAGGTAACCAAAGAGATCGTAAACGGGATCGTAAACCTGTGAAATGGGAGGTCTGACCTTCACCCACTTAGTAGGAAGCATTTCTTGCAAGCATTCAGGAGTGGGAGGGATGGGAACAGTTTTTACCTTTCTGGAAAGTGAAAAGGGAAACACCCATTGAAGCAAAAATAGAAAATGAAAATGAAAAAGCAGTGATCAGAGAGGATGTAGCTGCAGGATTCTCCCCACCCCTTTCTTTTTTAGCTTAAAAAAGAGACAGGAACAAAATGGAATTGTGATTGTGCATAATGCGAACACATCTGCAAACATGACTCTTATAGTTTCAGCCTCATATGTTGCAAAACGGCCCAGCAAAGAAAAAATCGTGAATGGAAAATCTGTTAGAAAGTGAGAAAGATCTATCTATCTATCTATCTATCTATCTATCTATCTATCTATCTATCTATCTATCTATCTATCTATCTATCTATCCATCCATCCATCCATCCATCCATCCATCCATCCATCCATCCATCCATCCATCCATCCAGCTATATAGCTAGCCCATCTACTTTTCCATCCCATCCATCCATATCTAGCCACATTCATTTATCCATCCATTCATCCATCACCTATTTTTCATCCCATTAATCAATCCATATCCCTCCACATCCATCCATCCATCAATCCATATCTCTCTCATTCTATCTCTATCCTATCCATATTTCCATTCCATCCAATCCACCCATCCATCCTCTCCTCTCTCACACTTTATCTATATATCCTATCATCTATACATCTATACTTCCTTCCATCCATCCATCCATCCATCCATCCATCCATCCATCTATCTATCTATCTATCATCTGCCCCTCCCTCCCTCCCTCCCTCCCTCCCTCCCTCTGTCTTTCAATTTCTCTATCCATCCATATCAATCTATTTATCTACAGTATCTATCTATCTACTATCTATCTATCTATCTATCTATCTATCTATCTATCTATCTATCTATCTATCTGGAAGAGATGTGAGAATTGTTACCTTTCTAAAAAGTGAAAAAGAAAACACCCATTTAAGTAATATCTCTCTCTCTCTCTCTCTCTCTCTCTATCTATCTATCTCTATCTCTATCTCTATCTCTATCTCTATCTCTTATCTATCTATCTATCATCTATCTATCTGTCTGTCTATCTGTCTATCTGTCTGTCTGTCTGTCTGTCTGTCTGAAAAAGCAGTAATCAGAAAGGATGTAGCTGTAGATTTTTAAATTCATTTTTAGCTTAAAAAAAGAGACAGGAACAAACCAGGGATGTGATTGTGCATAATGCGAACATTATGAGAAACAGATAGATCAAAGGGATGGATTTCATATAGTCAAACTGAGATACCGCAGAGATCTTGGTAATAGACCTATCTAGACATTTTTCAAGGGCCAATTGGAAATCCATCTAACGAACGGACTGAACGTCAGTGAGATTTAGAGCTCTTCCCAGGTTGATCAGACCTATGTTGACTAGTTAGTTAGTTGTCTAGTGTGTGACTAGAGTGTCTGGTGAGTCATCGGATGAATGGATGGAAGACGCATCTCAAATGTTTGCAATGTTTCAGATTCATCTTCCTGAATAAAATAGAAGAAAATAGCTCAGAGTTAAATTGTAGGGTCCTTGATGCTCTTCTGCACTTTCTTAGAGTTGTTTCATCACGCAACTAGGTAATATCATCAGTATTAGAAGGAAGTGGTGGAGAGGAGGAGGAGGAGAAGAAGGACTCTCAGCTCTTTGGTGCTCTCTGAGCGTGGTCATTTTCTTATAGATGTTTCATCACGCAACTAGGTAACACAATCAGTGTTAAAAGGAGTGGGGTTTGCTCTCTTTATATTCTAGTGGCTTCCCAGGTCAATCTTGATAAGGAATATTTGGTAGTCCCTTGATAAGATTGCTGTTTACTGTTTGATTGTTTGTCTGAGTTGGTAGTTCTTTGATTGGGCATTGATGGTCTTCTCTTAATCATGGTGTTAAAAGAGAACAAATGCCACTCCTTTCCAACACTGATGATGTTACCTAGTTCGGTACTGAAACATCAGTGAGAAAACAACCAAGCTCAGAGGGCACCAAGGACTCCAAAGGCATCTAGATGGGCAGTTGAGTCTTGGACATTGGGACAATATCCTCCATTTCACTTGAAGGCCAGTAGAGCAGCTTAGGGCGGGAGGACACAATGACTCCATCATCATTATACTTCTATCTCCATTCTCTTAATATGGCCAATCCAAGTAATTGTCCCATCTGCAAAAATCTTCTTGCTCCAGGGGAGGAAAGCTATGGCAAATCTAGACAGCAGACTAAAAAGCAGAGACATCACCCAGCCAACAAAAGTGCATCTAGTCAAGGCTTTGGTTTTCCCACTTGCAATGGATGTTGGGCCATAAGGAAGGCCAAGCGCCAAAGAATGGAGGCCTTTGAACTCTGGTGCTGGAGAAGACTCCTGAGAGTCCCTTGGACTGCAAGGCCATCCAACCGGTCAGTCCTAGAGGAGATAAACCCTGACTGCTCTTTAGAAGGCCAGATCCTGAAGAGGAAACTCAAAGACTTTGGCCACCTAATGAGAAGGAAGGACTTCCTGGAGAAGAGCCTCATGCTGGGAAAGATTGGGGGCAAAAGAAGGAGGGGACAGCAGAGAATGAGGTGGCTGAATGGAGTCACTGAAGCAGTTGGCGTGAGCTTAAATGGACTCCAGAGAATGGTAGAGGACAAGAGGGCCTGGAGGAACATTGTCCATGGGGTCACAATGGTTTGGAAATGACTTCGCAACTAACAACAACAAAAATCTTCACTTCTAAGGGCCAGGATTGATAGGTGGACAACATTTAATCCAATCTATGTTTGCCGGTGCTGTGAACCCTACTTCTAGCACCTTTTGCATTGACCCATTGTTGACCTTGGTGATCGTCTGTTATTTGTTTATCTTCTTTCAAATTATCTCTTGTAATTAGACTCCAATCTCCTCCTCTCCAGGGGAAGCAGGCTTCAAATGAGGATTGCTTCAAAGCAATTACATGTTGATATTGGAGATCTGTACACATAAAATGTAGTATCACTTCCAATTAAAAAATAGTAATGAATTTTACGTCCTGGGAGACAGAAGGGCTAAGCAATGCTATTGTGTCTACCAGCGCGACTGGGGTACAAGAAGACTGCAGCACAAATCTATTGGCAAGCTTTTTCTTAATGTCTCTGGATTCTCTTGTGAGACCAGATAGATCAACAACCAGGTTCAAAATCTGAAAGCTGTTATAGTTAGATTAACAGAGTTGGAAGGGACCTTGTAGGTCATCTAGTCCAACCCCCACCCAAGCAGAAGGCCCTACACCATTTCTGACAGATGGCAGTCCAATCTCTTCTTAAAGGCCTCCAGTGATGAAGCTGCTACAACTTCTGTTCCATTGGTTGATTGTTCTCACTGTCAGAAAATTCCTCCTTATTTCCAGGTTGAATCTCTCCTTGGTCAGTTTCCATCCATTATTCCTTGTCTGGCCTTCGGGTGCTTTGGAAAACAGCTTGACACCCTCCCTCTCAGTGGCAGCCCCTCAAATATTGGATCACTGCTATCATGTCTCCCCTGGTCCTCCTCTTTATGAATTCCAGGATCTAGTTGGGGAATCTGGGAAGGATTTCTGAATCTGTGTGAAGATTGATGTCATGAAGTAAGCAAATATTATTACTTAGGAGTTCCCAAAAGTACTTTTTCAAGAGGTAACTGGACATCCTTTGTTTTTCCTTGAAGACATCTCATTTCTCATCCAAGAAACTTCTCCCGAATGTCTTCAAGGAAAAACAAAGGAAGTCCAGATACTTTCTTGGAAAAGAAAAACCTTTGGGACAACCAGGACCTTCAGGACTGAGAATCTCCACAGACTTTTAGCCATGCTCTTTGGGATGAACATCCTTCCAATGGTGTGGGAGTATGAACAGATTTCCAGGGGAAAATTGCAAACTACAGGAACCATTTGCACCACTCAGGTGATCCTGAGGACACAGATAAACCTCCAGGTGGTCTCAAGGACTCTTGAAGAATGCAAATGACCAGCTATCTGCAAGGGGTAGAAAACCTTCCATTCCCCACCATCTAGTCAGAGCTGAAGAAGCTTCTTGGATAAGAAATGAAACGTCTTCAAAGAAAAACAAGAAAGTCCAGTTGCCTCCTGAAAAAAGGCACCCTTGGGACAACCATGACCTGGATGGCTGAGAATCTCCACAGACTGTTATTTAGGAGTGATGGGCAGTAGGACACCATATTTCTTCCTACAATGACAAAAACCCTTGATTTATTCAATTAACCGCTCTATGATTTACAAAAGAGAGAGAACGAGAGTCTTTATTCTTTGCACAGTCGGCCGGGTGTTCAGACTGAATTTGGCATTTTTATCCACCTCTGGAGTGAAATTGATTTCCAGCCAAAGATGTTTGTGATTTTGGCTTAAGCAAAGTTTCTCCTGGGATGGGACAACAGAGAAGGAAGTGGTGGGGGCTCCAATTTTACTATGTGTAGGAGAGGACCAGGCTGAGCCTGAGGAGGAGTCAAGCATGTCATCCGTCTTGAGTTCCTTCACCCCCACAAGAGTCAAGCCTAGCTTGAATTCTGTTGCCTGTTATCTACCACTGATTTGCTTTTACCATTAGTAGTTCTGATTCTATAGAGAGCATACAATAAACCTGTATATTCATTTGAATTGCCTGGACTCTTGATTTCAAGTGCTTGACTATTGTCTGTCTGTCTGTCTATCATCTAACATCTATCTATTGTATCTATCCATCCATCCATCCATTCATCCATCCAGTACATATCTATCTATCTATCTATCTATCTATCTATCTATCTATCATCTATCTATCTTTCTGTCTATCCATCCATCCATCTATCCATCCATCCATCTATCCATCCATCCATCCATCCATCTATCCATCCATCCATCCATCTACCCATCCATCCATATAGGAGATGACTATCTATCTCTCTCTGTCTGTCAACACCATACATCCATCTATCCATTCATCCGTCAGTCCAATCATCCATATAGGAAATGACCAGGCTGAGCCCGAGGGAGGGATCAAGTGTATCATCAGTCTCGAGTCCCTTCGCACCTACAAGAGATCTAAGTGCAGCCCACCTTGAATTCCATTGATTCTTCTCTTCAGACATTAGTAGTTCAGATTCTTGTAGAGAGCTTAAGCTTGCAATAAACCTTTATGTTAATTTGAACTGCCTGGACTTCCAGACTTACTCTGCATTTATCACTATAACTCTGACCCACTCCCCTGATTTTCTAAACTAAGTACATCTGTATTTCCTTTTCCCCCCTTCCCAGGTCTAGCCAAGCCAATGGGATTAGTTGAAGGCCCAGGAGGTTTGGGCCAAGGAGGAATGGCTGCCACACTAAGAGACGACAGTCATGAATCTGAAATGAAATATGAAGAATATGGTTACAATGCGCAACTGAGCGATCGGATTTCCTTGGACAGATCTATTCCAGACTATAGACCCAAAAAGTAAGTAAGCTCTCTATGTGACTAACCATTGGTGAAAATTACTGTACTTGTTTTGCATGGATCCTAAAAGTTGAATGAATTATAGACTGGGAAATTATAATTTTTAGCTATTGCGGCCCACCAACAGCCAGCAGAGCTGGGAGCAGATTCGGACAGTGAGGAGGTTGGGGAGGAACATGGGCCAGTCCTGGAGTCTGGGGAAGGCTCTGATGAGGGCTCTGTGTCAGAGGCAGAGAGGGGGGACAGAGCCGTATGCCAGTTATCAGCTGTCTTCAGAGTCAGATATCAGTGAGGTAGACAAATGGCTGGAGCCTGTTCCCAGTATGCGCATGCACAGAGTTGCCAGATGAAGGGAACAACTAAAGAACTTGGGAGTAAGGCCATAGGTGAACGATGAATGGCCCCTCCCAGAGGAAATAAAAGAGGAGTTTGCAGGAGACTATTAGTTCGCTTAATTGGTTCGTGACTCTCTAAGATACCTTGCCAAGTTCTGCAAATCTCGGCCTGGCAGCTCTCCAAGCCAGATGAGGTCTGTGACTGTAAATCCTCCCTGGAAAGACTTTGCTGGATGTGAATGAGCAGAATTCACAGTCAATTAATAAAAGGGTTTTTTGTCGGGACAAGGAGTTTGCTTCATGCTCTTGGGAAGCCTCGGTCAGAACACTAGCATACAAATACTGAAAAATTGTCATCTGTATGGCATTGTTAGGATTCTGATTTTTCTCCTTTGTTTCATACTGTTTTTGCCTGTCTTTTGTTCTTCTTAATTCCTGTAAATATTAACAAGGACATGGTTGGTTTCTTGGATTGCAAATTAAGACACTATAGATGGCTACTTGTGTTACATCTGTGGGCTAAGGTGCCTTTTATCTAATCATTGCCCTCGCTGTGGCTTTTCCTTCTGTCTCCCAAGCTGATTCCCACATACTTATGGGGCCGTGATGGCAAACATGTGGCACGTCTGCCAGAGGTGGCACGCAAAGCCCTCTCTGTGGGCACATACACTGTTGCCAGCTGCTCTTCTGTTTTCTGGCATGCATAGATGTGCCAGCCAGCTGGTCTTTGCGGGCACCAGAGTGGCAGAAAATGGTCTGAAAATGGCCTGAAAATCTGCCAAAACCGCACCCCAAAAAGGCCATTTTCTGGGCCATTTTCTGGTTCTTTTTCAGGCTGGTTTTTGCAGCGCTTGAAAACGCCCCCCAAAACAGCTGTTTTTCAGCTGCTGGTCTTCGTAGGTGCTGGAGCACTGGAAAACGGCCTGAAAACAGCCCAAAAAATGGCCAAAAAACAAGCAGGCTCATCGACCAGCTGCTCTTTGGGTTTCCAGTGCTCTGGCACACACATACACGTGCATTCAGGTGCGTTCCAGTTTGGGTGCTCAATGCTGAAAAGGTTTGCCATCACTGTTATAGGGGAAAGAGTGGCTGAGCCTGGGTTGGAGTCAAGAGGGGAACTAGCCTGGAGTCCTTAAGTTTCCACAAATGGTCTAAGTCTCACTCTTCTTGAATTCCATTGGCTCTTATCTAGTGCCATTTATTAATTAATTGGCCTCCTGCTGGCTTTTGAAAACATAAACCTCATGGGCTAAGACCCTCCTTTAAAACATAGCAGTTTAGCCGAAAAATACACTGTGGAAAATGCCTATGTAGTTATTCATATATTAACTGCTGCTAGAATCGTATTTGCAAAAAGTTGGAAGAGTAAAGAGATATCCACAGATGAGAATGGGATTAGGAAAACACTAGAATGTGCAGAAATGAACAGATTAATGTTGGCAGTTAAGGAGAAAGAGCAAACTGAATACTTACATGGTATGGGATCTATTTTATCAGTGATTAAATAATAAGATGGGAGTTAGAAACAGGAAAACAAAAAAAAGGGGATATGTTCAAAGAGATAAGTAAATATTATGATTAGTAGGTCGACTATTACTATTTTAATATTGTAGAATGAATATGTGGAATATTACTATTTTAATATTGTAGAATTAATAGCAATGTAATGAATGATGTGGCAAATATTGATTATTGTTCAGCAAAGGTATTTGTACCCAGCCAACGCACTGTTCAACTAAAGATGGAATTATATTATAAATATAAATAATTATATACCATGTTTTTTGGAGTATAAGATGCACCTTTCTCCCCCACCCCAAAAGAGCGTGGAAATGTTGGTGCGTCTTATACACCAAATACAGCCATTTTTGGCCTCCCGAAGCCCCTCCCGCATCCCAGCCAAGGTGGCGCAGTGGTTAAATGCAGCAAGAGCCAAGGTGGCACAGTGGTTAAATGCAGCACTGCAGGCTACTGCTAGATCAGCAGGTCAGCGGTTCAAATCTCACCGGCTCAGGGTTGACTCAGCCTTCCATCCTTCCGAGGTGGGTAAAATGAGGACCCAGATTGTTGGGGGCAATATGCTGACTCTCTGTAAACCGCTTAGAGAGGCCTGAAAGGCCTATGAAGCGGTATATAAGTCTACTGCTATTGCTATTGCTATTGCTATCCCATTTTTGTGGGCCATTTTTCACAAAAACAGAGGTGTTTTTGCCTTCCCCCAGCCCCCAGGAGCACTCAGCAGGCTTCAGCAGGGCTGGGGGAAGGGAAAAATGTCCCTGTTTTTGTGAAAAACGGCCTGTTTTCCACCCAGATGTTTCTGGTTTCCCCCACCCCTGCTGAAGCCTGCAGAGTGCTCCTGGGGGCTGGGAAGGACAAAAACTTTCTTTCTTACTTACTTCTTTAAAATCTTGGTGTGTCTTATACACCAATGCAGCTTATAGTCTGCAAAATACAGTATATATATATTTAAAAAAACATAGCGGTCTTTCCCCCCCCCCCAAAAAAATAAACACCTGTCATACATGGTTTGGTCTACCCGCTTTCCTGAATGAGTAGGCCTCACTTTGGCAGCCATCACAAATGTTTATCCTCACTTGAAGTGAGGTGCGGAAAATATTACAAAGTGAGACATGAACGCCTGACAGGATGAGACACAGGAAGGAAACCTTACCCTCTTGTTGTTATACAGATAAAATTCCTCCTCTAGAGCAACTGAAAGCTGAAAGGTGTTTCATTTCCACTGGTTTATTTAGAGACGGTTGTTTGCAGGTTTGAGACGATATTTCCAGGGGACACAGCAATATATATTATGGCAGCTGGCTGGAGGCTGCCGAAAACTACTGGAGGTTGCCAAAAAAGCCGCTGTTGTTTGCGCTTCGCTGTACATGTGCATCCCATTGCCTGCTGTGCCAGAGGGACTTACCTGGGCAACTCCAAGCGGAGTGATGCAGCAGACAATGGGATGTACATGCACAGCCTGCGCAAAGAACAGAGCGGCAATGGCAGTGGCTTTTTCAGTGACTTCCAGTCAGTGGTGGGTTTCAAAAATTGTTCGAACCTATTCTGTGGGTGTGGCCTCCTTTGTGGGAGTGGCTTGCTGCCCATGTGACTGGATGGGAGTGGCCTGCCGCCCATGTGACCATATATGAAGATGCTGACGACACTTGTCAGAACCATCTTAAATTACCTCACACACAGCACTGGCATGCATAAGAATATGATGTAAACTTGTTTTTTAAAAGGCATCTTTGGTTTGCGTTAAAACAACTTCAACACACGCAATGTTCTGATTGCACCACAAACGCAGTAGTCATCCTTACCTTTCACAGAGGCACTGAGTTTTATAAATATGAGCTTGATAGTGTAGAAAAATCATTTCCAAGGACCAGTGGTGGGTTTCAAAAATTTTTGGAACCTCTTCTGTAGGTGTGTCCTGCTTTCCGGGTCCACTGGTGGAACCTCTTCTAACCGGTTCGGTAGATTTGATGAACCGGTTCTACCGAATAGGTGCAAACTAGTAGGAACCCACCTTTGCTTCCAGTAGTTTTCGGCAGCCTCCAACCAGCTGCAACTGCTGGGAAGTGGCTGGCAAACAGGCAGCGACTGGGTGGTTTCTCTCAGTTGCACTGAAAAAGAGAGCTTGACTTCCGGAGTCCAGACAAGCCGCTGTGAGAGGAAGGTGGCGCAGTGGTTAAATGCAGCACTGCAGGCTACTGCTAGATCAGCAGGTCAGCAGTTCAAATCTCACCAGCTCAGGGTTGACTCAGCCTTCCATCCTTCCGAGGTGGGTAAAATGAGGACCCAGATTGTTGGGGGCAATATGCTGACTCTCTGTAAACCGCTTAGAGAGGCCTGAAAGGCCTATGAAGCGGTATATAAGTCTACTGCTATTGCTATTGCTAAGGTAAGCCTAAAGAAAAAGGCTGTCATGGGGGAGGAAGTGGGGTTAGGAAGAGAAATGAGGGAGATGCATGCAACTGGCAAAGGGAGAGCGGGAGACAAGCAAGCGGCCCCTCTGGTGCAAGGCCGGAGCCAGAGAATGGTTCATTCCCTGACCCGGCCAAGGTGGGTGGCAGTTCCTTGGTCTCAGGGAATGGTGTGTCCCTGGCCCCCCGCCCAAGGCAATGGGCAAGCGAGCGGCATGCTTACTTACCTTTGGTGAGCTGATCAGAGCAGGCGAGATGCAGAGGTGACTGGTGAGGCGAGTAGCTGAACCACATGTCGAAGTGAAGGCAACATATATAGGGGTGGAATGGATGGCATGAGGGTTAAGTGGGCTCGTGGGATGAGCAAGCAGCATGCGAGCATCAAGTAGGTGGAGTGAAAGAGCAGCGATCAGGCGATTGGGCATGGGGCGGGGCCAGCCAGCGGTCACTATTGGTTCAGCGACCCAGGTCAAATTTCCCTTTTTGGTTTGCACGAACCGGTGTGAACCAGCTGTGTTAGGTAAGCTCCCCGTTGGGAGAGCGAGTGCATTCAGAGAAGCGTTGTGAGAGTTGTGTTGGAGAACACACAAACTAGCATACAGAGACAATGCAGTTTAAAATAGGCTTTTACTTTCGTGGAAATAGAGGTATCAGAGTCCATCAAACAGTCCAAGTCATACACGGATAAGACAGTCAGTCATCAACATCTTTCAGTAAAGGGATAATCCAAATAACGTAGTCCAGTATCATATAATCAGTTCAATACTCAAAGTTTACTAGCAGTTGCAAAACTTACAATAGCTCACGGCACTTTCTAACAGCCAGCTTCCAAAACACTCAGATCAGATCAGCCCAGCATCTAACAAAACAGAGAGCTAACAGTCATTCTGGCTCCCTCTTATGGCCGATTAAGGAAAACAGCAACCAATCACATTTTACAGTATGATTTAAAGAAACAGGTTCAGCATTGCTATATGATTTATATATTGCCAACCCAACCGTTAGATTATATTCCTAAGAAGCTGAATGCCACTTCTGCCCCACTCCCTTTAGCATTGATTATGTTACCTAGTTGGGTCAAGAAATGTCTCAAGAAAACCACCAAGCTGAGAGAGCAGCAAGGACTCCATTGTCATTCTCCTCCTCCTCCTCCTCCTCCTCCTCCTCCTCCTCCTCCTCCTCTTCCTCCTCCTCCCCATCTTCAAAAAGAAAGGATTATCAGAGGAATGGTGTATGGCATGAACGGCCGACTCCAGATTAATACCAAATCTATGAAGTCAGTTGAACCTTCGCTTTGAGTCCTGATACACTTCAGAAGGCAGGAGGGAAAATGTTTTAAAGGAACTGACTTCTCCTTCAGTTTTCCCAGCTTGGATGAAAATGAAACCTACGTTCATAAGATCCACTGGATTCCAACGTCAACGAGGGATCGACCACATTTTGAATCCCGCGTTTGGATTTCAAATGAAGGCTATCTCATTCGGTGTTTTTTTTTCTTTCTTTTAGCATTCTATCGAATTTTCGTTTGCCTATTATCTCTCTGTTATTCCCCAAGGGCTGCTGGTAGTAATTAAGATCTACATTGCACCCTTTTGTGATATAATTAAACTTGGTGTTTAATTAGAAAGCCCAGCCAGGGCCAAACGAAGAGAAATCAATTTTGTATCTAATGGGCCAAGCAAGGATGGAGGAAAACAGACGGGAAATCTTGAAACGGCATCAAAAATTAAGCTGAAAGCTAACCCTTGACGTTTGCATGAAGCAAACCTGACTGTGAGATTCTGCTTACCAAGGCTTTGTTGCACCTTTTGCATTTTGGAAGTTAATTATTGGGGTAAAAGGTGTTGGTTGGTTTTTTTTTTTTTTTTTTTTTTTGAATCAGGACAATTTAGCAAACTTCCCAGATCGCTCAGCGGCTCAGAATAAGTCAGTTACAATAGTAGTGAGGAATGTTTGCTCCAATAAAGCTACTCCTTAGGTTACAACAGTTCATTCAGTTGCAACGACAGTGAAAAAAAAGTTTTTCACACTTACAACCGGTGCAGCTTCCCCAGAATCCTGTGATTTAGATGCTTGGCAACTGGCTCATATTTACGACGGTCGGTCATATAATCCCCTTTTGCAATCTCCTGAGAAGCATTGTTAAAGGGGGAGCCACATCACAGCCATGCTACTCCCTTAAGAACTGCAGTGATTCACTTAAGAACTGTGGGGAGAAACATCACAAAATGCTGCAAAACCCACTTACCTGTCTCACCTAGCAATAGGAATTTGGGTCTCGCTCAACTGTGGTCAAAGGACTATCTGTAGTTTGGCCACCAAATGAGAAGAGGGCTGTAAAGCCATGTACATAAGCCTAAGGGTTCACCGACAAATGCGCGCTCGACAAAAGTGCTCCGACGAAACCACGGCAAGAAAACTGCAAGGTCAAAATCGTGCCGACGAATGAGTGCAGAAGCGCGCCAACAACAGCGCGCCGACAAAAGCGCACCTTCAACAAACAACTAATAACAACCTAATAACCCTAACCCTGAACCTAACCCTAACCTTAACCCTAACCCTTACCTTAACTTAAATCGCACTTTTGTGGGCGCGGTTTTGTCGGCGCGTTGTTGTGGGCGGGTTTCTGATGTCATGGGTTTTTTGCTGTGGTTTTGTCGGCGCGCTTTTGTCATGCGCGCATTTGTCGGATCATGAGCCTAAATGCTATTGCTCTCATCAGAGCTAGAAAAGAGAGGGGATTCGGGGGGGGGAGGAGGAGTGGGGGGAGGAGGAGGAGGAGGAGGAGGAGGGGAGGAGGAGAAGAAAAAGAAGAAGTGGAGGAGAAGAAGAGGAGGAGGAAGAAGAAGAAGAGGAGAAGGAGGAAGAAGAAGGGGAAAGGAGAAGGAGGAGAAGAAGAGGAGGAAGAGGAAAAGAAGGAGGAGGAGGGGGAGGAGGAGGAGAAAAAGAATAAGAAGAATAACAAATCATCATCATCATCATGATATCTCAAACAGCATAAAACATCAACATCTGCTTATCCAAGGTCCTTAGAAAGGACTCAATAGGTGGAAAAAATGTCAAATTTGGTCTGAACATCTGGCTGATTGTGCAGCAAACCGATAAGGATAATCTTCCATTTTTTCTTTAGCATTTGAGAAATTTGGAAGAGAGAGCAAAAACACGCAGCCAAGTTGCAAAGCTGCTGGTTTGCCATTTGTGTGTTTGTGTGTGTGTTATATTTTAGTGACACTATATTGAACATTTAAGATCCTTGTTTACAACCAGCATTCTCAAATCCAACTAGGAAAATTGGTCCCAGAATGAGGGGAGGGAAGGAATCACCATCATGCTCTTCAAACCAACAAATGGTTAATTCCCCCAAGCCGTCTTGATTTTTAATTATAAATAGTGACCGTTTATGTGAGAGCTTTGTGGGATTTTCTCTTGACCATCTGAAAATCATCAGACACGAATTGTAAGACATGAGTAGAATTGCGCTGCGAGTTATTTTAAACTCTATCGGTCTCCTAATGGGACAGAATCGCCGAAGCCAAGAAACGATTTTTTAAAAGAGAATGCATATTTGTTTTGATGTTAACAGTTGACCTGGGAAATTCACACTATTTCAAAGCTTTTTTTGAACATCCTAATCTGCATATTTTTAAGGAGCTACAGTTCCATCGGCATTGAGTTTGTTATTTTAATTGGGCCTGAAAATATCATTATAAAAGCACACACACACAATTTGAAAATAAACAATCAAAAAGGCAGAAATCTGCTGCATATAAAATGTTTTCAAGGCAAGGCTATGAACATGTGATAAGTCAAACTGGATTTCTTCCAGAATGGATGTTGCCAAGAAGAGTTATGTTTTTCGTGTTTTGCTAAAGGTGGAGGTACAATTTTGCAAGTAGAAGTGTCAATTGAAATGGAAAATAAGAAGAGACTAGAAAGAACATGAAACTCAAAGACTTTGGCCACCTAATGAGAAGGAAGGACTCCCTGGAGAAGAGCCTCATGCTGGGAATGATGGAGGGCAAAAGAAGAAGAGGATGGCAGAGAAGGAGGGGGCTGGATGGACTCACTGAAGCAGTCGGTATGAGCTTCAATGGATTCTGGATGGTAGAGGACAGGAAAGCCTGGAGGAACGTGGTCCATGGTGTCAAGATGGGTCGGACATGACTTTACAACTAACAATAACAGGAACAACATTGATACAAGTCAGATACAGTTGCCCTGTTCTACGACCTTTCTTGCCACAGCTGTTAAGTGAATCACTGTAGTTGTTAACCAACAGAGTTGTTAAGTGAATTGGGCTTCCCCATTGTTTTTGCTTGTTAGCAAAAGGGGGACCACATAACCCCGGGACATTGCAGTCATAAGTATGAATCAGTTGCCAAGCATCTGGATTTTGATCATGTGACCCCGGGGGCACTGCAACGGGGTCGTAAGTATGAAAGTATGAAAAACAGCAATAGCAATAGCACTTTGACTTATATACTGCTTTACAGTGCTTTTACAGCCCCTCTCTAAGCAGTTTACAGAGACAGTCTCTTGCCCCCAACAATCTGGCTCCTCATTTTACTGATCTCAGAAGGATGGAAGGGAGCTGGTCAGGATCGAACTGCTGGCAGTGGGCAGAATTAGCCTGCAATACTGCATTCTAACCATGGAAGAAAAGGAAGGGAGGGAGGGAGAAAAGAAAGAACAATAGCAATAGCCCTTAGACTTATATATCACTTCACAGTGCTTTCCAGCCCTCTCTAAGCAGTTTACAGAGTCAGCCTATTGTTCCCCAACAATCTGGCTCCTCCTTTTACCCTCCTCAGAAGGATGGAAGGATGAGTCAATCTTGAGCCTGGTGAGATTCAAACTGCCAAATTACAAACAGCTGGCAGTCAGCAGAAGCAGCCTGCAGTACTGCACTCTAACCACTGCGCCACCATGGCTTAATTGTCATGTCACTTTTTTCAGTGCCGTCGTAACTTCTAACAGTCATTATAAGAATTGCAGTATGTCAAAAACTACCTGTACTATAAGTCACAAAAAAAAATGCCCTCCAGATTGTAAGTTGGGGCCATTTTATTTTAGAATGTTCTCTTTAAAAAAAAAAGGATTATCTCTTAATAGTTCTAGCCAGACTCAAATATATATAGCTATTCCTTGACTTACATCCACAGCCGAGATCACAATTTCCATTGCTAAGCAGATAGACATGTCTCTGAAGCATCCTTAGAAGCTGATATCTATTAGGTCGATGGATCATATCAACATGTTGAAGAGTAACCATATTTAGAGGAAAACAAAGATTTAATTGGGCAAGGGTTGCGAGTCAGCAAACAGCATCTCAGCCTGGGGAAGGAGCAAAACATAAGAAAGACTCCTCAAATAACCTCTCTTTCATTCTGTTTGATATAAGAGGGTTGGAAGGCAAATTTGGTAGGCTGTCAAAATTCTGTTATTACACCCCACAACAACAACAAAAGTGTTCCTGTTATCCTTGCAATATCTGTTTCTTAACCTGGCCTACTTCAAAAAGCTGAGATAGGCATTCTTGCAACCGGAACGTAGAATAACAGAATTGGAAGGGAGCTTGAAAGTCTTCTACTAAACCCCTGTTCAAACAAGAGCATTGTCGACAAACGGCTGTCCAATCTCTTCTTGAAAGCCTCCAGTGATGGATCACCCACAACTTCTGGAGATCTTCTTGTCCAATCCCTTGCTCAGGCAGGAGACCCTACACCATTTCAGACAAATGGTTGTCTAATTTCTTCTTAGAAACCTCCAGTGATGGATCACCCACAACTTCTGGAGATCTTCTTGTCCAAACCCTTGCTCAAGCAGGAGACCCTATACTATTTCAGACAAATGATTGTCTATTTCTTCTTAGAAACCTCCAGTGATGGATCACCTACAATTTCTGGAGGCAAGCCGTTCCACTGATTGATTGTTCTCAGTGTTAGGAAATTTCTCCTTAGCTCTAGGTTGGATCTCTCTTGAATGATATTCCACCCATTACTTCTCTTTCCTTCAGGAGCTCTGTAGAATAAGTTGATCTTCTCTTCTCTATGACAAATCCTGGAAGACCACTATCACATCACCCCGAGTCCTTCTCTTCATTAAACTAGACATACCTAGTTCCCTCAATCGTTCATCATATGGCTTAGCGTCCCGCTAAGTCATACAATGTTCTTCTCTGCACTCTTTCTAGGGTCTCAACATCTTTTTATATCGTAGTGACCAAAATTGGATGCAGTGTTCCCTGTGCAGTCTCACCAGTGCAGTGTGAAGTGGTACTATCACTTTACGTGATCTTGCAAATTCAGAAACCAGCACACTTTGCTACCCACACGTTTTTCATTGCCTGAACTCAGTAACATAACAGATTAACAGAGTTGGAAAGGACCTTGTAGGCCATCTAGTCCAACCCCCCGACCAAGCAGGAAACCCTACACCATTTCTGACAGATGGCAATCCAGTCTCTTCTTGAAAGCCTCCCACAACTTCCGAAGGCAACTTCTGTTCCTACTGGTTGATTGCTCTCACTGAAAGAAAATTCCTCCTTATTTCTAGGTTGAATCTCTCCTTGGTCAGTTTCCATCCATTCTTCCTTCTCTGGCCTTTGGGTGCTTTGGAAAATAGCTTGACCCCCTCCTCTCTGTGGCAGCCCCTCAAATATTGGAAGATGGCTATCATGTCTCCCTTGGTCCTTCTCTTTACTACACTAGCCATGCCCAATTCCTGCAATTGCTCTTCATATGTTTTAGCCTCCAGTCCCCTATTCATATAGGGGATATGAATATAGGGATGCGGTAGCTCAGTGGCTAAGATTCTGAGCTTGTTGATCAGAAAAGTAGGCACTTAGGCAGTTCGAAACGCTAGTGCCGCATAACAGAGTGAGCTCCCGTTACTTGTCCCAGCTTCTGCCAACCTAGCAGTTCGAAAGCACATAAAAATGCAAGTAGAAAAATAGGAACAACCTATTTTAGACATTTAGTCATACCGGCCACATGACCTGGGAGACGTCTTTGGGCAGTGCTGGCTCTTCAGCTTTGAAACGGAGATGAGCACCATCCCCTAGAGCCAGAAATGACTAGCACATATGTGCAAGGAGAACCTTTGCCTTTACCTTACCCCTATTCCTCTTGGTTGTTCTTCTCTGCACTCTTTCTGGAGTCTCAACATCTTTTTTTATAGCATGGCAACCAAAACTGGATGCAGTATTCTAGGTGTGACCTAACTAAGGCTTTATAGAGTGTTAGTACCTCCCTTGATCTTGATTGTATCCCTTTGTTAATGCAATTTAGGATTGCATTGGCTTTTTTGGCTGCCTCTGAACACTGCTGACTCATATTTAGCTGGTCGTCCACTAAAACGCCAAGATCCCTCTCACAGTTACTGCCATTAAGCCTGGTTTCACCTCAGTTTCTGATGTCTTCATGGAGACATCTTCATGGGGACATCTTACAAGTCATGATGGAAGTGGTTTGATATTCTTTTTATTTTATCATGAGTTCTACTCTTCTGGCAACTCCAGAAGACCTCCATCCAAGCACTAACCAGGACTGATCCTGCTTACGGTGGCTTCTGACCCTGGAAAAAAACTGTACTAGAGGTTGTTACTCAGTGGTGGGTTTCAAAAATTGTTCGAACCTACTCTGTGGGTGTGGCCTCCTTTGTGGGAGTGGCTTGCTGCCCATGTGACCGGATAGGAATGGCTTGCCGCCCATGTGACCGGATATGAAGATGCCGACGACACTTGTCAGAATCATCTTAAATTACCTCACACACAGCACTGGCATGCATAAGAATAGGATGTAAACTTGTTTTTTAAAAGGCATCTTTGGTTTGCGTTAAAACGACTTCAACACACGCAATGTTCTGATTGCACCACAAACACAGTAGTCATCCTTACCTTTCACAGAGGCACTGAGTTTTATAAATATGAGCATGATCGTGTAGAATAATCATATCCAAGGACCAGTGGTGGGTTTCAAAAAATTTTGGAACCTCTTCTGTAGGTGTGGCCTGCTTTCCGGGTCCACTGGTGGAACCTCTTCTAACTGGTTCGGTAGATTTGACGAACCGGTTCTACCGAATAGGTGCGAACTGGTAGGAACCCACCTCTGTTGTTACTTCTAGAGACTGAGGGACTCTTACTTAGAAACCATTCTTATTGAATTCAATGGGCCTTTTCTGCTGAAAGCATGTGTGGTTTTATAGAGCTTAGCTGGCCATCATCATTTTGGAAGGAAGATGAAACACTGATGTAAAGAAATTGTGCCATTTATTGTTTCAGAGATAATTGGTTGCATTTTCCCAGCGCCTGAAGTGTTTGGCTTTTCGTGAGGAAATATTTGTTTGACGGAATAATAAGTTTTATATTTCCATGGTTCTTATTATGCTCTGACCTACGGCGGAGACAGTAAACAGATGCAAATTTGTGCCAACGAGGCTTAAATTGGTTTCGGCTATAATTCCCTTTTTCCGCAAGGAGCCCAGGGAAATGTAGCTCAGTCAGGAGCTAAGGGGGAAAGGGGATTTTCAACAACTTCATTGTGTGGTCATTCCTCAGACTACAGGAAAGGGATTGGCAGGCTTTTGGGGTGAATTAGCACATCTGGAATCGGAGAAGTAAGATGGGATGGACACCTGCACAAAATGGCCCTGGTTTGAAAGAATGGAGATGTATTTCAACTTCTGTGGACCTCAGATATGTATTTGATGAATACAGCTGAACTATCTTCCCACTTTACTTTTGGTTTGAAAAGTTTTTTGTTTTTTATTTTCTTACATACAATTATAGGTATACATTCACATACGGTACTTCTTCTTCTTCTTTACATTTGACATTTTTGTACATTTGTTAACAGGTTCTAATATACAGTGTGGGTTGCTTTATTTACCATCTTCTTCTATTTTAATGCCACCTTATTTTCCCTTTCTTTCCCCCCGCCCTCCCTTCTCTACTTTCTTCCCTTCCTTCCTCCTCTCCTTTCCCTTACTTCTTCCTGTACCTCTCCCCTACTCCTACTCTTTCCCTTCCTACCCTCTCTCCTTCTCTTTCTCTCCCTTCCACCTTCCTCTCCTTACCTCTTTCTTCCTTCCCTCCTCTTCCTCTCTTCCTCTCTCCCTTTCTTTTTCTGTTGTTATAGGCGACTCTTTCAAATCTCAATTTATGTTTTCTTGGGATGGTATTTCCGCAAACCCCAATATAGTTTAGTATCATTTCTTATTCATTTTCCTTCGCTAATCTATCCTATGTTTTTCTCTTTATATCTCACTCTTGAATATATACATCTTCGCTCTTTCTGTGGGGAAGTCCTGTTTTCAAGAAAGCATAGGAGAAGAAACTCCTGCCATTTTGTTTTCTAAGATATTGGCATTGAACCACTACCTCCTATTCTCCTCCTCCTCCTTCTCCCTCATCTCCTCCTCCTTTGTTCTGGCCCACTGGCGGCCAGTAGTGCTGGAAGCAGAGTCAGACAGTGAGGAGATTGGGGAGGAACATGGGCCAGTCCTGGGGGCTGATGGAAGCTCAGACGAGGGCTCTGCATTGGAGGCAGAGAGGGAGCTAGACAGCAGTGAGGCAGAAGAACAGCTGAAGCCTGTTCCCAGTGTGCGCCTCTGCAGAGCTGCCAGAAGACAAGAACAACTAAGAAAGCAGGGTTGACTTGGGAGTAAAGACACACCTTGGAGGTGATTGGCCCCTCCCATAGGAAACAAAAGAGGAGTGAATGGGGAGGGGGCTTTTGCAGGAAACAATTTGTTCCTTTGGTCGTTTCAAGAATGGAAAGTTCTGTTTGTGACTATAAGAGCCTCTGTGCCAAGTGTTGCCTTGCCTCATGTTTGGAAACTAGCTATCTAGCAGATCTCCAAGCGAGATAAGGTTCGTGTTGATAAATATTCCTCTGAAAGACTGTTTGCTAAGCCTTGCTGACTGTGAATGAAAGAAATTCACAGTCGTGTAAATAAAATTGGTTTGCCGGGACCAAGACTCTGCTTCTTGCTTTTTAAGGAAGCCTACATCAGAACATCCTCATCCTCCTCTCTGCAAACTCCACTCCCTGATAATGTTACCTATTTGGATAATGAAACATCTGCAAGAAAACTCCTAAGCTCAGAGAGTACCAAGGATCCCACAGTCATTGTTGTCCACCTCCTCCCCCTCCTCCTACTCCTCCATCTCTACTGTTATGAAAAAAATATCCTCCTTCTCCTTTTCCTTTTTTCCCCTTCTCTTCCTTCTCCTTCTCCTCTTCCTTCTCTTTCCTCCTCCCCTCCCTCCCCTCCTCTTTCTCTTTCTCCCACTCTCTCCTCCTTCCCCTCCTCCTTGCATTTCTCCTTCTCTTTCTCCCTGAACTATTTCTGCAATTAAAGAAACACTGGAGATGACATTTTACTTTGAACTAATTTTATTCCAGCTAGTTAAAAGAATGTATTTTCAACCGTCAGTTATGATTAGAGCTTGGGGACTTCTCCAATTCTTCAAGAAACATGAAAAGCATTACCAAATCAAGGATGATACAATCCAGGGCTGAGAGAGACATTACTGCATGTGTAGGGAAAGGACACAGTGGCCCAGTGGCTAAGACGCTGAGATTGTTGATCAGAAAGGTCAGCAGTTCGGTGGTTCGAATCCCTAGCGCTGCATTACGGAGTGAGCTCCCGTGACTTGTCCCAGCTTCTGCCAACCTAGCAGTTCGAAAGCAGGTAAAAAATGCAAGTAGAAAAATAGGAACCACCTTTGGTGGGAAGGGAACAGCTTTCTGTGCGCCTTCGGCATTGAGTCATGCCGGCCACATGACCACAGAGACGTCTTCGGATAGTGCTGGCTCTTTGGCTTTGAAACAGAGATGAGCACCGCCCCCTAGAGTGGGAACAACTAGCACATATGTGTAAGGGGAACCTTTCCCTTTTGGGGGGGCAGAGCTTTTGAAGAGATGCTCTCACTTACAGCACAAGGGTACAAGTCTACATTTTGGGGGTCAATCCAGCATCCCTGAGAAGGGAAGGTTTAGGTGACTTCCCGTCCCAGAAGCCATCAGAAAATTATCCCCTGCACTATATTCTAGGGACAAGTAGTTCTAGCAATTTTTCCTTTCAACAGCATTTCTTACAAAATTGCAAGGCAGTGGTTATTTTCTTTTTTTTTTTCCCCTGTAAGTTTGGGTTTTGACTTTTTCTGCATGATTCAGCTTACCAAAGCAGGAGTGACCTGCTGAGTAAATTATATATAAGACCTGAAAATTGAGGTGCCTAAAATATTAATTTCTTTGCATGGTAGCAATATCTTCTGAACCAACGCCCTCTTTGCCTCCCCCAACTCCCATCCTCCAATCTCCAGCTGAAAAAAGAGGGGTTTTTTTTTAGTCTTTGCTTAGTCAACAATTCATGTCCTTTGTACACTGTAGAGATCAGCCATGGACAGCTAAGGTCTTCTGCTCTGTCAGATGAAACGTTAAGGAAAGTCATAAGCTAAGAATGGAACCAAACTTTTGATGCAAATCAAAAATCAAGTCACCCATCTACCTAAAACTCCCTTTTGATGACTCTGTAATCTCTTCATTCGGGCTAGAGTTTGAGCACCTGGATGGAACTGGGTGTTTGCAGCCAGATGCCCTTCCTGATGCCTATGTGGAGTTCACAGCAGATATTTTCTCTCTCAACCCTCCAAGGAGGAGTGAGCTTCTTCACCACTACGCTACCATGCCACTCACAACCCATCTAACTAGGGTAGATTAGAAACCCTGCCGTTCACACATACTGGTTTGTGTGAAAGTTAGTTAGGATGGGGGATGTGTTTGTTTCTTTCCCCTGTTTGCGTGATTTTTGTGTTGAGTACATTGAGTGTTTGCTCATGGTTCAAGATATTGTAAGGTGAAAGGTAACATTTCCCCTCACACATACAGTACGTGCTAGTCATTACTGACTCCAGGGGGCAGTGCTCATCTCCATTTCAAAACCAAAGAGCCAGCGCTGTCCAAAGACGTGTCCGTGATCATGTGGACAGCATAACTAAACACCGAAGGAACACGGAAAGTGGTGGCTCAGTGGCTAAGATGCTGAGCTTGTTGATCACAAAAGTCAGCAGTTCGGCGGTTCGAATCCCTAGTGCTGCGTAACGGAGTGAGTTCCCGTGATTTGTCCCAGCTTCTGCCAACCTAGCAGTTCGAAAGCAGGTAAAAAATGCAAGTAGAAAAATAGGGAACACCTTTGGTGGGAAGGTAACAGCATTCCATGCACCTTCGGCATTTAGTCACGCTGGCCACATGATCATGGAGACATCTTCAGACAGTGCTGGCTCTTCGGCTTTGAAACGGGGATGAGCACCGCCCTCTGGAGTCAGGAACAACAGCACATATGTGCAAGGGGAACCTTTACCTTTACTAATCTAGCTGCCATTATCAAATTTACAATCAATTCCTTTTTTTCTTTCGACCTCCAACTTTTTCAAAGCAAGGTCCAAAAATCAAACTGGTGGATGATGCTTGAGAAGCGGGGGGGTATGTTTTAGCATCTTGAGCACAATTGCTTTAGAAAATTGCTGAGGTCGCACATCCAGATTAGGAACAAATTTTAATGTGGTGTTTTGTTTTACGAAGCTTATTATGGACGCCGATGAACGAAGGGTGTGTGTTGCAATCGGAGAATTTGAAGACGGATCTAAAGCAACAGCGAATTCAATCAAGGGCTCTTCAGGTGAACCTCAATTGCCATTAGACCCAGTCAGCATAGCTAATTTGGCAAGCATTAGGTTCCTGCTGCTGGTTTCATGCCTAATGTGCCCAACTGCCACATTTCTAATAGAAATCCTTTATGCCTGCCTGGATAACTGGCAATGCCTGAACTTCTCTGGGTGAAGTTAAACTATTCTCCAATGGGTAGGGTTTTTGGTGGTTTTTTAAAACCACCAAATGAAGAATAGAACAACAGAATTGGAAGGGACCTTGGAGGTCTTCTAGTCCAACCCACTTCTTAGGCAGGAAATCCTACACCACTTCAGACAAATGGTTATTCAATCTCTTCTTTAAAACTTCCAGTGTTGGAGCATCCACAACTTCTGGAGGCAAGTTGTTCCGCTGATTAACTATTCTAAATGTCAGGCAATTTCTTCTTAGTTCTAGGTTGCTTCTCTCCTTGATTAGTTTCCACCCATTGCTTCTTGTTCTGCCCTCAGGTGCTTTGGAGAATAGCTTGACTCCCTCTTCTTTGTGGCAGCCCCTGAGATATTGGAAGACTGCTATCATGTCACCCCTGGTCCTTCTTTTCATTAAACTAGGCATGCCGAGTTCCGGCAACCATTCTTCATATGTTTTGTCCTCCAGTCCCCTGATCATCTTGGTTGCTCTTCTCTGCATTCTTTCTAGAGTCTCAACATCTTTTTTTATACTGTGGCGACCAAAACTGGATGCAGGATTCCAAGTGTGGCCTTATCAAGGCCTTATAAAGTGGTATTAACACTTCATGCGATCTTGAGTCTATCCCTCTGTTGATGCAGCCTAGAACTGTGTTGGCTTTTTTGGCAGCCAACAAGGGAAGGCTTTGGCAAGAGAAGGCTCCTTGTGAAATATACATGTCCTTCAAGGGAGACCTGGCCCTCAAATGTTTCTATGTACAACTTCAATGAAATGAAACCAGACTGGCAAATAATTGAATTCTTTTCTTTCTTAGGTCCCAATTCTAACCCACTGCATTACAGACGACCCTCTATCCTAAATGGGAGAGGGTCCCCTGCTTGAGGGGAGGGTTGGATTAGGAAACCTCCAAGGTCCCGTCTGTCATTCTGTTATCTCTCCTAATGTCTTGTCAGGGCTTGGAAACAGCCTCTCCTTCCCATGAACATGCCTCTAGATTCGTGGTGGTGCAGTGGTTAGAGTGCAGTCCTGCAGGTTAATTCTGCTGAATGCTGACTGTCTGCAGCGCGGCAATTTCAGTCTTACCAGCTCAAGGTTGACTCATCCTTCCATCCTTCCGAGGTCGTTAAAAGGAGGACCCAAATTTTTGGGGACAAGAGGCTGACTCTGTAAACTGCTTAGAGAGGGCTGGAAAGCACTGGGAAGCGGTATATAAGTCTGTGCTAATGGTAGTTCTTCCTTTTCTCCTTCCTTCGTTCCATGCATCTGTCCATCCATAATGCACAGTGGTTAGAATGTAGTATTACAGGCTAATTCTGCCACAGCCAGCAGTTCGATTTTCACTGGCTCAGGGTTGACTCAGCCTTCCATCGTTTCAAAGTTGGTGAAATGGGGACCCAGATTGTTGGGGCAAGAGGCTGACTCTGTTAACTGCTTAGAGAGGGCTGGAAAGCACTGTGAAGTGGTATGTAAGTCTAAGTGCTAGTGCTATTGTCCTTCCTTTTCCCCTTCCTTCCTTCCTTCCTTCTTTCCTTCCTTCCATCCATCCATCCATTGTACACAGTGGATAGAATGCAGTATTGCAGGCTAACTCTGCCGACAGCCAGTTCGATCCTGACTGTTGATAAAATGAGGATAGCTGGCTCAGGGTTGACTCAGCCTTCCATCCTTTCAAAGTTGGTGAAATGAGAACCCAGATAGTTGGGGGCAATGTGCTGACTCTGTAAACCACTTAGAGGGGGCTGTAAAGCACTGTGAAGCGGTATATAAGTCTTAAGTGCTGTTGCTATTGCTATCTCCTAAATGGCCACAAGCTTTTCCATTAGCTCATTCACTCTGCACTGTAATGGTTGATTATATTCTTCTTTTGTTTGTTTTTTTCCTGAAAGATTCTTCAGGTGTGGTGGTAGTGGTGGAAAATCATTGGAAATTGAATAAATGCTTGGAACCTGCCCTCAATGCCTTTGCAGGATACCTTGCGGCCTTCCATACCCAATCAGGAGTGGGCTGATGGGGGTTAGCAGGGGTTTGGGAGAACCTCTAGCTGTGCAGTTTGGAGAACCCCCAAATCTCATTCCTGGCTGGCCTCGCCCACCCCTCCTCTCCAAGGAGTCCTCACATAGCCCGTTTTGGATGCAGGTAAGTGCAGGGGGCTCACGGAGGCTCAGGGAGGGTGAAAAACAGGCCTACTGGAAGTTTGAGAAGGCCCATTTCCAGTCTCCAGGGGCCCTCCAGAACCTGGGGGAGGCCGTTTTCGCCCTCCCGGAGGCTCGAGAAAATCCTCCGCAGCCCATGGAGGGCAAAGGAGAGCAACTAGGCCACACCCACCATGGCCACGTCCACCTAGCAACCAAGCAGAGAACTCCTAGCTGAATTTTGTTTTTTAAAAAAGGATTTCATTTTTATTTCTCATACATATAAATATACAATCTCATAACTATTATTAGTAATATGTGTTATCTTTTGACATTGATAACAATTTTTTTCTCCCCCTAAAATTAAAAATATAATTGAGATTGCTTTTCTACCATCCCATACACCCATCTTATTTTACAGCAACCCTACTTCTAAATTTCTTCCTTCCTTCCCTTCTTTTCTCCTTCTATCCTTTATTCTTTCCTCCTTTCCCTTCTTTTCTTCCCCTTCCTTTCCCCCATTCCTCCCTTCTTCTCCCCTTTCCTACCCTCTCTTTCTCTTACTTCCTCTCCATTTCTTCCTCTCCTTTTCCCTTTCTTCTTTCCCTCTCCTTTCTCCTCTCCTCTTCCTGCTTTTCCCTCTACTCCTCTCTCCATTCCCTCTTTCCGTTGTTGTCTTTAGATATTTTCTTTTTCAATCTGGTGTATTTTCGGGATGGCGTACCCCCTTCTGAAATTTTTGAAGCCCACCCTGCTGTCTTCCCACCCCCAAATAGAAGTACCTAATAGTTTAAAAAAAAATGAGGAAAAAAACCCCATGATCATTATGTTGAAGTGTTGAGCGAAGAGGTCAGTGAATTTGACAAGAGGAAGGAAAGTCATTTCCCTGGGGATCATTAGCCATATTTTAGAGAACAGGCTCTGTAATTGCTATGGTAATTGGGCTCTGGAATTGCCTGTGAGAGCATGTCGGTTATTTTTAATGTTAATTTCTGTGCAAGGGCAAGAGCCGAAGTGTGACTTTCATGAGGTGTGCGTTGCAGGAAATGTCAAAAGGGGCCTTGATGAATCCGATCAAAAAACTCACCTGGTCTATTAAACTGTCACAATCCCAGCCAGGGGTTGCACATTCCCATTTTACCCCTGAGGGCTATTTATTCTCACGAATGGATTGATCCTTTGACCTCTACCTTGCAATTGGGAGGATATCAGCCGATATCTGAAGGGAGAGTGACTTTTTTTCGGAAGAGCGGATGTCTGTGATAGCTGGGATGGAAAGGTTCTGACTGAGGCTTCCCGAGAGCCTGAAGCAAACTTCTTGTCCCGTCAAAAAACCCTTTTATTAATTTGCTGTGAATTCTGCTCATTCACATCCAGCAAAGTCTTTCAAGGGAGGATTTACAGTCACAGACCTTATCTGCCTTGGAGAGCAGCCAGGCTGATATCTGCAAAACTTGGCAAGGAGTCTTGGAGGGTCATGAACCAAATAAGCGAGCTAATTGTCTCCTGCAAACTCTACTCTCCTTTTGCTCCTCTTTATTTCCTCTGGGAGGGGCCATTCATTGTCCACCTATGGCCTTACTACCAAATCGACCCCTGTTCTTTAGCTGTTCCCTCCATCTGGCAGCTCTGTGCATGTGCACACTGGGAACAGGCTCCAGCTGTTCTTCTGCCTCACTGATGTCTGACTCCGAAGGCAGCTGGTAACTGGCAAATGGCCCTGGCCCCCTCTCTGCCTCCGACACAGAGCCCTCCTCAGAGCCTTCCCCAGACTCCAGGACTGGCCCATGTTCCTCCCTGTGTGACTCTGCTGCCAAGAGGAGGAAGCCAAGGTGGCGCAGTGGTTAAATGCAGCACTGCAGGCTACTGCTAGATCAGCAGGTCAGCGGTTCAAATCTCACCGGCTCAGGGTTGACTCAGCCTTCCATCCTTCCGAGGTGGGTAAAATGAGGACCCAGATTGTTGGGGGCAATATGCTGACTCTCTGTAAACCGCTTAGAGAGGCCTGAAAGGCCTATGAAGCGGTATATAAGTCTACTGCTATTGCTATTGCTATTGCTATTGCTATTGCCAGCTGTGCTGGCAGGCCACAATATGAAAAGAATGATCATGTGTTGTTGAGATGGCTGTGAAAGTGAAGCTCATGGACAGATGGAAGGAGGAAGCTAAGATGTTCCTTCTTACCAGGAGACATCCAGAGTCAGAATAGAGCTGGAAGGGACCTTGGAGGTATTCTAGTCCAGCCCCTGTTCAAGCAGGAGTCTCTGTACCCTTTCAGACAAGTGGCTGTCCAGTCTCTTCTTAAAATCCTCCAGGGATGAAGCACCCACAATTTCTGGTGGCAAGCTGTTCCACGGGTTAATTGTCCTCACTCTCAGGAAGTTTCTCCTTAATTCCACATTGCTTTTCTCCTGGATTAGTTTCCATCCATTGTTTCTTGCCTTGCCTTCAGCTGTTTTGGAAAATAAGTTGACCCACTCCTCTTTGTGGCAGCCTCTCAAATGCTGAAATACTGCTATCATGCTACCCCTGATCCCTTTTTTCTCTAGACTAGCCAAACCGAAATCCTGCGACTGTTCTTCATATGGTTTAGTCTTCAGTCCCTTAATCATCTTCGTTGCTCTTCTTTGCACTTTTTCCAAAGTCTCAACATCTTTTTTGTAATGTGGTGACCAAAACTTGATGCCGTATTCCAGGGGTGGCCTTAGCAAGGGCTTTATAAAGTGGCACTAATCCTTCACGCAATTTTGATTCTATGCCTCTGTTTATATGTATTTTATTTATGTTATTATTCACTTTATTGATTAGCGCTTGGGCCACATCAGTGTTCAGACTTCCAGATGCAAATTATTCTGATAAAATACAATTTAAAATGGAATTGGAATAAAATACCATTTAAAATGGAATTGGAATAAAATATGATGTCAGGCTTCCAAATAGCATCCAAAATTAAATCACAGTCCAAGGCAAAGTATTGCTCAAAGTTCCAATTTATGAAGAGAGCCATGTTGCCACATCTGGGAAAACCCGAATCTGAAAGCTTCCCAGTTTTCCCCAGCCAGTTGAAAGTTCAAGATCCTGCCCCCAACACCCACAAGTCCATCACGTGGTCCAATCTCCCACTGCCATACTGGCAGCTTCTACCCATCCAGTTCTGGTCAGGTGCAGAGGTGCAAAGACAAAGGATGACCTTGGCTTTGTAGAAAGAATTTTGTTATGGCTACATATCTTCTAACTCCATACAATCCCCCCTTCCATTTTCCCACAATAGAAAATGCATAGCAGAATAATAGAAAGTGTGGCAGGCCAGAGATCCAAAAGAAAAGGTGGCTGCAGGCCTGGCATATGATTTAAAATGAAATATTTTATTATTCAATATTTTTGCACCCGTTGCATTCCGAGACCTCTCTTTAATTCTCCGCAGGTGCAGACAGTTGTCTTATCCTGAAGACCTTCCTCAAATCTCGGTGGTCTTTATTTTTGTCAACGAAGCCTTGTCCGTCATCCTACGCTCTGTGCACAGCGTTGTGAATCACACACCGTCCCACTTGCTCAAGGAGGTAATTCTGGTGGACGACAACAGCGACAACGGTAACTCTTCACAAGCATTCACACCGCCAGCTCCCTGGTTCCTGTTCCTGACTCTGTTAAACTTGCCTTGCCCAATTCTGAGAAAAAGCCACTTGGGGTGTGGAATGGGACTGCTCGTCTCCTACCCTTGGCCGCCCCTCCTTCTCCTCCAGCATTTCCTCTCGGGCAATTCTCCTCTGACTTTCCTCCTTGGCTGACAAGCCCCCACTCATTTGCCCTTGGCAATGGGCCACAGCCCCTCCGTCCCACCCTCTTCAGCGCTGCCCATTTGCTGCAGGAAGGTTCATCCTGTTTTTTGTTTTTTTTTGCCACCTGGTACAGTTTGCCGCCAACCAATCACCTAGCTCTCAATCGCAGCCTTGATGCCAGAGGTGGGTTCCGACCAGTTCGCACCTATTTGGTAGAACCAGTTCGTCAAATCTACCGAACCAGTTAGAAGAGGTTCCACCAGTGGACCCGGAAAGCAGGCCACACCTACAGAAGAGCTTCCAAAATTTTTTGAAACCCACCACTGGCAAGGATCTTGTAACTTGACAGCTTTAAGACTTGCATACTTCAATGCCAGAGTTTCTGAATAGCTACTTGGACCAACCTAAGTACTAATTCATAATTTCATATCCGGTCACATGGGTGGCAAACCACTCCCACAAAGGAGGCCACACCCACAAAGTAGGTTCCAACAATTTTTGAAACCCACCATTGGTTGATGCGTGGGGATTGGGAGAAAGCATTGGCAGCCAAATGGCTTTAGGAAAGCCAAACTCTTGTTAGGAGAAGGAACTGAAAAGTCAGAGAATCGCTCAAGGAAAAACGCTGGCGGAGAAGGAGGGGTGGCCAAGGGTAGGAGACAAAAGGTCCTAGACCTGTGACGGGGAACCTATAGCATGCATGCCACAGGTGGCATGCAGAGCCATTTGTCAGGGCATGTGAGATTGCCCTGTCAGCTGGGCAGCACGCATGCATGCACTGGCCAGCTGACTTCGGCCTTCTTTTGAGGCCATCTTTCGCTTATTTTTGACCTCGACCCTACAGACAAACCAGAAGTCACCATTCCTGAATTTCCGGGTTCCCCATAGGTCTGCTTTTTGCCCTCCAGAGGCTTCAGGGAAGCTGCTGAGGCCTTCGGGGGGCATCCGGGGGGGGGCAGGGGAGGCTGTTTTTGCCCTCCCCAGGCTCCTAGGAAGGGGAAAAAAACCACAGCAAAAGGAGGAGTTGGGGGGGGGCGCACAGATACCATTATGGGTGTGGCATGCCGGCGCACGACCCCTCCTGTGCTCCCACCGCTTTTGGCACGGCAGCCAAAAAAGGTTTGCCATCACTGTCCTAGACCCTTGGGGTGGAATGGAGAAAGAGATGGCTGGGATGTTCCTGCTGATTTCTTTACCCTAATAGTCCTCAACTTACCGCTGCAATCGAGCCCAAAGTTTCTGTGGCTAAGTGAGACATTTGCTAAGTTGAGTTTTGCCCCATTTGACGACCGTTCTCACCACAGCTATAAAGCAAATCACTGCAGTTGTTAAGTTGTTAAGTGAATCTGGTTTCCCCATTGACTTCGCTTGTCAGAAGGTTGCAAAGGTGTTCTGACCTAGGCTGCCGACTCCTTGTCCCGATAAAACCTTTTTTATTTAGGTGAAAGGGAATTCCTCTCCAGCAAAGTTCCAGCAAACAGTCTTTCAAGAGATTTCACAAACTCAGACCTTTATCAGGTTTGGAGAGCTGCCAGGCTGATATCTTCCAAACATCATGCTGTAGCAGCAATTACTTGTCAAGAAATCAGGAATAGATCTTCACCCTAAAGAATTAAACTAATTGTCTCCTTTTTATTCCCTATGGGATGGGCCATTCACCATCCACCTGTGCCTTTATTCCCGAGTCAACCTCTGTTCCTTAGCTGTTCTCTTCTCCTGGCAGTTCTGCACATGCATACATTGGGAACAGGCTCCAGCTGTTCCTCTGCCTCACTGTTGTCCAACTCTGAAGGCAGCTGATAACTGTTGGATGGCCCTAGCCCCCTTTCTGCCTCCAACACGGAGCCCTCATCCGAGCCTTCCCCAGACTCCAGCACTGGCCCATGTTCCTCCCCAACCTCCCTACTGTCTGAGTCTGCCACCGCTGGCAGGCCACAACAAAAGGGGATCATGGGACCCCGGGTGAGTGCATGCCAGTTGCCAACCATTTGAATTTGGATCATGTGACTATGTGGATGCTGCAAAATGAACAGCGGTCCTAAGTCGCTTTTTTTTCAGTGCCGTTGTATCTTTGAACAGTCAGTAAAAGTAAGTCAAGGACTCCCTGTACATCAATATTACGTAGATTGCCAGATGAATAACATTGTTGTCAGGGTTCTGATGGAAGCCCTAATTAAATCATGAGCCTCCAGCTTCAAAAGAAATCCAGTTATTTATTAGGAGAAACATGTCAGCACATATCCAAGTGAAGCCAACTCTGACCCCACATAATTTATGGCCCAATTATGACCCTGTCTGTCCCCTACAGAGTGTGTCATAAATCACATTTTCCAACAGAGCACTTTTGCAGGCTGTAGAGATCACTCCCCTCCGCCCGCTGTGGGTAACCCTGGGAGACAGCCTTGAGAAAGATATGCCTGGAATGTGCTTCTGTTTGTGGCTGCCCTACTGCTTTGTCAGTTTTCCATCCCCCTTCTCTATGGCAACTCGAGAGCAGGTCAAGGATGCTTTACGAGCTGACAGTTGTCTCTTTTCCTATCTGCAGTTGAGCTGAAGTTTAATTTGGACCAATATGTCCACAAAAGATACCCCGGTTTGGTGAAAATAGTTCGCAATAATAAACGAGAAGGGTTGATACGTGCAAGGATCCAAGGATGGAAAGCTTCGACGTCTCCAATTGTTGGTTTTTTTGATGCTCACGTTGAATTCAACACCGGCTGGTAAGACACTGTGCTAGTTGGCAAACTTTATGAAATTTCCATCTGATGTAAGCAGACGAATTGAAATATATATATATATATATATATATATATATATATATATATATATATATATATATATATATATATATATATATATATATATATATATATATATATACACACACACATACATACACACATACATACATACATACATACATACATATATGAGAAAAAGCAATGTTTTCTCTTGCCACACACAAGTTTCTCTTTCACCAAAGAATATATTCTTGAGTTGCTTATTTTACCTAGCTTTGTTATCTAACTTACAGCGTTTCAGCTACACGTTGCAATTTCATAGGTTATTCCCTGCATGCTGCTTTTTATATTTTGCAAATTTTATGCTAGTCATTCTATTCGGTTTTATTGTATAAATATACTTTATTCCTCCTACTTCTCTGGTTGCCAAAAAAAGGACACCCCAAACGCTTATTTAAGAGGGGGGAAATACCATTCATGTATTTCAGAAGTAGGTTTTGAGACTGAGCTTTAGTACTAAAAATATATTTTTCAATAAGAATTTCATTAGAACTCTTTGATAAACAAAACAAACCAACAGAGATTTTCTCTTTTTTCTCCAAAAAGTTTTTTATTTTATTTTTTCATTTTCATAACATATAATCACATGTATACTATTACACAGCCAACATCGTATTGTATTATTAAATGTTTACATCAATTCATCTTACCATCAACTCCCAAAAACAATTATTCGCTCTTCTGCTCTCCATACACCATATTTGTACCATCCATCACTTTTTTCTCCCTCTCTCCTCCACCTCCCTACCTCCTTTCTTCCCTCTGTCATCCTTATCTTCTCTACTTCCCCTTTGTCTCTCCCCCTCCTCTCTCCTCTTTCCACTCCTCATTTATCTCCTCCTCTTCCCTCCCTTTATCCTCTCTCCTTTCCCTCTCTTTTTCCCTTACCTCTCTCCTCTACTTCCCACTCTTCATTTCATTTATTTGGTGTATTTCAGCTTCTGAGCAAGCTCCATTTTATGTTGATGGCATTTATAATTCCTTTTCAATATACATATTTAATTTTAACATGTATTCTCCTTTTTTAAAAAAAAAATAGAACAAAAAAGTTTACATATATAGTCATTGTGCTTTTAATTTCCCCCCAGCCTAACTTTGGCCGAGATGTAGACCTGGTTACAATTCCCAGCTACTCTCATCATTATCTTTATATAATTATACATCCTTACATGCTCCCAATTTGTGGTTCTGTCTTTAAATCTCAATAGTTTCCCATTATAGGTATATTTCATGTTCACTCACCATTTTTCCATATCTTGGATTAGATTACCCTTAATTGTCTTTACATGGCAATCCTCACTGTTCAATGTTCATTACAATTCCCTTAATCTATTATATAGAATAACAAGCGGTAAACATCTCACTTTATTCATCATCTTAAAAGTTCTATATATGTCCATGTTTCATATCTTTTAACCCATGTTTAGTTATCCTTCTATTGTCATATTCAGTCAATTCACAACTCAGTTCAATTATCATGTATAAAAGTGAATCACAAACCTCTGCTTTACAACCTCCTCATATCAGTTTCATATTTATCCATATTCCATATATTTTAACCTTTGTTTAATGATCTTTCCATTATTATATTCAACCAATTAGCAACTCCATTTTATTGTCATATTTAGTAATAAAACCCTTATCTTAGCTTTATATTTTCCCATGTAAGAGTTTCTAGTTGTCTGATTTTTTTCCCCTAGTAAGTCTTTCGTCCCACTTCTCCAACAGAGGTTTTCTCTAATGGGCAGTTCACAAAAGACCTTGAGATGACAATTTTAGAACAATGTTATTGTTTGAAAGGATCTCTTCAAATTCAGCTAATGTGCTCCGTCATGATCATTTCATGCCAATTAAAGAAAATTTTGTTCAAACTTCCCATCCCATCAGATGCTAAGAAACGCTGTTTGCAACTGGCCACATCCATCATATGCACACATGGTGAATACCCAAACTTCTTTCAGCTGTGTTAAAGAGCATCTACCGGAAGTTCATTTTCCGGTGCATGCCTGACCCCTGGGCAGCTTCTCTTCCTGGTTGCGAGGCAGAAGAACAAAGCGTGCACGAAGGGACCTCTTTTGAGCACTTGGTGCTGCCCGTCCGTGCGCGCTCCGAGTGCCAAAAAGGTTTTCCCATCACTGATATAGGTGGTCCTCAACTTGTGGCCTCAATTGAGCTCAAAATGTATGTTGCTCAGTGGGAAATTTGTCCAGGGAGTTTTGTCTCATTTTATAACTTTTCTTCCCCCCATTGGTTAAGCTTATCACTGCAATTATTCAATTAGTCACATGGTTGTTAAGTAAATGTGGCTTCCCCATTGACTTTGCTTGTCAGAAGGTTGCAAAAGGGGATCATGTGACCCGCGATGTTGTGACGTCATAAATATGAACCAGTTGTCAAGCGGCTGCCCTTTGATCACATAGCCTTAGTAAGGCCACCCTTGGAATCCTGCACCCAGTTTTGGTCACCAGGATGTAAAAAGGTTGTGGAGACTCTAGAAAGAGTGCAGAGAAGAACAACCAAGAGGATTAGGAGACGGGAGTCTAAAACATATGAAGAACGGTTGCAGGAACTGGGTATGTCCGGTTTAATGAAAAGAAGGACTAGGGGAGACAGGATAGCAGTCTTCCACTATCTCAGAGGCTGCCACAAAGAAGAGGGAATCAAACTATTCTGCAAAGCACCCGAAGGCCAGACAAGGAATAATAATGGATGGAAACTCAACAAGGAGAGATTCAACCTGGAAATATTCTCCATTTCATATATTCTATTCTATTCTATTCTATTCTATTCCATTCCATTCCATTCTCCATTCCATATTTTCTATTCTATTCCATTCCATTCGATTCTATTCCATTCGATTCCATTCTCCATTTCACATTTTCTATTCTATTCTATTCTATTCTATTCTATTCTATTCTATTCTATTCCATTCCATTCTCCATTCCATTCCATTCCATTCCATTCTCCATTTCATATTTTCTATTCTATTCCATTCCATTCCATTCCATTCTCCATTCCATTCCATATTTTCTATTCTATTCCATTCCATTCCATTCCATTCTCCATTCCATATTTCCTATTCTATTCTAACCATGGGGATTCTGTAAGGGTTGTAGGCTTGAAAAGCGATCCTAAGTCACTTTTTTCAGGGCCGTTGTAACTTCGAACAGTCACTAAACAAACTGTTGTAATGCAAGGACTTCCCATACAGAGCAGAGATTCCTCTTCTCCTTCTAGTGAACCAGATGCCTTTCTTTTCTTTTCTTTTTTTCATTGGAAACCGCATAAACAGGAGGGGAATATTTATGGTGTTGCTATGGAGCTATGGAAAGCCTGCGAAGAGAAGGAGACTCTTTCTGGCCTTAGAGGGCTACGCTTATAGTAAGAGACAGAAAGGGAATGGCCCAGCAGTATCCAGGGTGACAGCTCTGCTGGCCATCCACGATTTATCTTCCGATAGAGGACCAGGTCTTTTTAATTTTCATCTTGATTGTCTCAAGCAGGCAACATCTGCATGGCCATTCACGGCCGTGAAGGGCTTGATATTGAAATGAAAATCGAGCTGAACTTGACCGTGGCTCTTGGCTGATGCTGTACCCAGCTTCCCTTTGCAGTCAGAAACGTTTCAAATAAAGGGTTCAGAGATACATCCATCCCAAAGTTGTGACCTCCTGTTCCCATCATGTTATGAGCAATGGCTACAGCATGGATCAAAGAGGGCCAGCTTGAATGTGTCCCCAAGCCGGGTGTTGTATTCCCATCTCCAAATCTTCCCAAATGACACCCTGGAAATGGAATGAAAGGAGGGAGGGAGGGAAAGGAAGAGAGAGATATAAAAAAGGAAGGAAGGAGAGAGAAAGAAATAGGAGGAGAGGGAAGAAGGAAGGAAAGAAGGAAAGAGAGATAAGGAAGGAAATAAAAAGAGAGGAGGAGAAAGGAAGGAGAGAGGAAGGAAGGAAGGAAGGAAGGAAGGAAGGAAGGAAGGAAGGAAAGAAGGAAGGAAGGAGGAAGTAATGAGAGAGAGAGGGACCATGAAAGAAAGGAAAGGAAGGAAAGAGAGAGAGAGAAGGAAGGAAGGAAAAAGAGGGGAGGAGGAAGGAAAGATGGGAGGAGAAAGAAATATGAAGGAGAGGGAAGAAGGAAGGTAGGGAAGGAAGGAAGAAAAAAGAGAGAAGGAAGGAAGGAAGAGAGGGGAGAAGGAAGGAAGGAAAATGAGGAAGGAAGGAAGGAAGGAGAAAATAATGGGAGGGAGAGGGGAAGAAGGAAGGAAGGTAGGGAAGGAAGGAAGAAAAAGAGAGAAGGAAGGAAAGAGAGGGGAGGAGGAAGGGAGGTGAAAGTAATGGGAGGGAGAGGGAAGATGGAAGGAAGGGAAGGAAGAAAGAAAAGAGAGAGAGAAAAGGAAGGAAGGAAAAAGAGAGAAGGTGGAAGAAAGAAGGAGAAATTAATGAGAGGGAGGGGGAAGAAGGAAGGAAGGTGGGGACAGAAGGAAGGAAAAAGAGAGAGAGAATAAAGGAAAAAGAGAGGGGAGGAGAAAGGAGGGAAGGAGAGAGGAAGGAAAGAGACTTCTTCCAAAAAAATGTTGACATAAATTTTAGGGAAATCCATGGGAAAGCATCCCTGGAGGAGAAGGAGGAGGAGAAGTAGAGCAGGGGGTGGTTTTCAATGGGAAAAAGTCTCCAAGTCATTGTCTAATTGGATAATTGCTTGAGAGTTGGATAGCTTTGTTCCGGGAAAAGGCTAAACGCCCAGCTTCCATGAAGGCCACGGAGTTTGGAGGTCAAAGCACCTCATTCCTGCCACCATATCTTTGGCGCCTCTGTTCCATGCAAATCAGCTGAACTGGGCAGAGTAGGTGCCAATCAAGGTGGATGCCTGCCCACTGATCCCCTTAGCTGCAAGCCTCGGAACTGTATTTCTGCAATAATGATGTAAGGCATTCGTCTTCTTCCTCCGGCAACTCTGACAACTGCCTGTGGCTTTTTCCTTCAGGGAGCTGTCACTTGGTAATTAAGGAGCCCAAGGTGACTTCTCTCCTCACTGCACCCAAGGATCACAAGAATTGCAGAAGTGAAGAGCTCTCCTTCCCTCCCCCCTCCCCCCAGCATCAATTGCTTTAGGATTCAGGGTTGTGATAGTCTAGTCAGGATGGGGAGCAGCTGTGATTTTGTGTTTGTATGTGGGTCTCTTCCTGTACACATTGCACGGAGCACAGATGAAAACATGTTCATTGTTGGTAGACTAGGAGAAGTGGGTTGATAGGATAGGATAGGATAGGATAGGATAGGATAGAAATACGAAAACATAGACTAGAGACTAGACTAGAGACTAGACTAGAGTAGAATAGAATAGAATTGGAATGGAATGGAATAGAATAGAATAGAATAGGATTGGATTGGATTGGATTGGAATGGATTGGAATGGAATGGAAGAAAAGAGAATGTGAGAGGAGGAGGAGGTGGGGAAGAAGAGGGAGGATAAGAATGAGAAAAGTAGAAGCAAAAGGAATGTTTTGGAATGGATTGGAATGGAAATAGAATAGAGTAAAGTAGAATAGAATAGAAATATGAAAACATATAGAATAGAATAGAATAGAATAGAATAGAATATGGAATGGAATGGAATAGGATACAGCAGGGTAGGGTAGGGTAGGATAGGATAGAATTAAAATTAAAATAAGAAAAGAATATGGGACAGAGAATAGAAATAGAATAGAATATAGAATAGAATAGGAATTGGAATTGGAATGGAATGGAATAGAATAGGTATTAGAATGGAATGGAATATATAGAAAATAGAACAGAATAGGAATAGAAGAGAAGAGAATGGGGAAGGAGGAGGGGGGAGGAGGAGGGGAAGAAGAGTGAGGATAAGAATGAGAAAAGTAGAAGCAAAAGGAATGTTTTGGAATGGAGTGGAGTGGAGTGGAGTGGAGAATAGTAGAGTAGAATAGAATAGAATTCTTTATTGGCCAAGTGTGCATAAGCTTTCATTGTACATAAAAGACATAGGTGATAAATAAATCATGATAATAATCATCATAAATACATTCATCATGAGATACAACGCATTGATAGTCAGAGGATACTAAATAAGCAATCAAAAACAATACTAGGAAACTAAATAAAACAATATAAATCATAAAGATACAAGCAACAAGATTATAGTCGTATGTAGAAAAGGAGCTAGGTAATAGGAAGGATGAGACTAATAATAATAATACAGAAGGCAGAATATCTCCATAATTCCTGTCTGCTCTAAATTGTAGAACGTGGATTGGTGGAGAACATCAAAAGAAGAATTTATTGGCTCCCATTCTCAAACTCCATAGATGTATGCAGTAACTTCTAATGGTTTAACAGATTAACAGAGTTGGAAGGGACCTTGTAGGTCATCTAGTCCAACCCCCTGCCCAAGCAGGAGACCCTACACCATTTTTGATAGATGGCAGCTTGAGGACTTTGTTTCAAAAGCAGAGTCTGTCCAGTGGGCTTCTGGAGAGTTAAGGGATGAAACAGGATCTTTAGTTTCAAACTCATAAAAAGAGAAAGTCACTGGATGAGAATTACCTGTAGTGTCATCTTAAACATCTTCCTCTATCGCTGTGCTTGTCTTCTGGAACCACCTAATCCCCAGAGATCCATCTGCCTCCCTCCCCTGAAAATGTTTTTTTTTTAAGTCATTAAAATCTCGGCTGTTTTCATTCAGTATATTGTTTAATATCTCCACTATTTTTTTTTCATGGCTTGAATGGATCAACCAAGTGCTTTCAAGTTAATGTTTGATCTATAAATGTGAGTTTAGAGTGAAAAATAACTACAAAATGAGAAGGCATCTCGTGAGTTTCTTGGAACAAATTATGATATTTCAGTTTGGTTATCTGTCCCTGTTGCACGACCGATCCCTGATTCTCCCACTATACATAATAGATTTCTTTCATAAATACCTAACAATAAAATGGAGATATTAAGAAAACTTGGCTGTTCTCCCAGATCTTCAGCAAGCTGATATGTGAACATCCCTGTAGGATGTTTTGATTGTTATATAGACAATCTGGAGACCTATGATCTACCTCTTAATTTATTTATTTTTAAATAAAATAAAGCCACTCTAGGGATGAAGTGGCTCAGTGGCTAAGATGCCGAGCTTGTCGATCAGAAAAGTCAGCAGTTCGGCAGTTCGAATCCCTAGCACTGCGTAACAGAGTCAGCTCTGGTGACTTGTCCCAGCTTCTGCCAACCTAGCAGTTCGAAAGCATATAAAGAATGCAAGTGGAAAAATAGGAGCCACCTTTGGTGGGAAGGGAACAGCGTTCTGTGCGCCTTTGGCGTTGAGTCATGCCGATCACATGTCTATATAGACATCTTCGGACAGCGCTGGCTCTTTGGCTTTGAAACGGGGATGAGCACCACCCCTTAGAGTCTGGAACAACTAGCACATATGTGCAAAGGGAACCGTTACCTTTACCTTTAAGCCACAAAAAATCCAAAAAGCTGGTTAGCCTCAAAAGTCACTAACTATTGTCCAAATGAATAAATAACCCATCTCAATTATTTTATAGGGTGGAGCCAGCCCTGACACGAATTAAAGAGGACCGCAAACGGATTGTCTTACCTGCTATAGACAACATTAAGTACAATACTTTTGAAGTGCAACAATATGCCAACGCTGCCCATGGCTACAATTGGGGCCTTTGGTGCATGTACATCATCCCACCACAGGACTGGCTGGACAGAGGAGATGAATCCGCACCAATCAGGTGACTCCCCGCAAAAAAGGGATAGTTTGGTGGCCGTTTCTGGGTGCTTCTCAAAACTAGGGTCTGTGAGAAATGATGTGGTGGGTCATGGAAATGAAGTAGCCCTCAAGGTCATCCGTCTTTCTGAGCTTGACTTTTGGTTGGCCTTAAACCAAGTAGCCCCAGTTGGGTTCTCACATAAATCTGAGCTTAACTATTGGTTGGCCTTAAACCAAGTGACCCCAGTTGGGTTCTAACATGATTCTGAGCTTGACTACTGGTTGGCCTTAAACCAAGTGGCCTTGTTGAGTTCAGCCATCATTCTGAGCTTAACTACTGGTTGGCCTTAAACCAAGTGGCCCTGTTGAGTTCAGCCATCATCCTGAGCTTAATTATTGGTTGGCCTTAAACCAAGTGGCCCCAGTTGGGTTCTCACATAAATCTGAGCTTAACTACTGGTTGGCCTTAAACCAAGTGGCCCTGTTGAGTTCAGCCATCATTCTGAGCTTAAATATTGGTTGGCCTTAAACCAAGTGACCCTGTTGAGTTCAGCCATCATTCTGAGTTTAACTATTGGTTGGCCTTAAACCAAGTGACCCCAGTTGGGTTCTAACATGATTCTGAGCTTGACTACTGGTTGGCCTTAAACCAAGTGGCCATGTTGAGTTCAGCCATCATTCTGAGCTTAATTATTGGTTGGCCTTAAACCAAGTGGCCCCAGTTGGGTTCTCACATAAATCTGAGCTTAGCTACTGGTTGGCCTTAAACCAAGTGCCCCTGTTGAGTTCAGCCGTCATTCTGAGCTTAATTATTGGTTGGCCTTAAACCAAGTGGCCCCAGTTGGGTTCTCACATAAATCTGAGCTTAACTACTGGTTGGCCTTAAACCAAGTAGCCCTGTTGAGTTCAGCCATCATTCTGAGCTTAATTATTGGTTGGCCTTAAACCAAGTGACCCTGTTGAGTTCAGCCATCATTCTGAGTTTAACTATTGTTTGGCCTTAAACCAAGTGACCCCAGTTGGGTTCTAACATGATTCTGAGCTTGACTACTGGTTGGCCTTAAACCAAGTAGCCCCAGTTGGGTTCTCACATAATTCTGAACTTGACTACTGGTTGGCCTTAAACCAAGCAGCCCTGTTGAGTTCAGCCATCATTCTGAGCTTAATTATTGGTTGGCCTTAAACCAAGTGGCCCCAGTTGGGTTCTCACATAAATCTGAGCTTAGCTACTGGTTGGCCTTAAACCAAGTGGTCCTGTTGAGTTCAGCCATCATTCTGAGCTTAATTATTGGTTGGCCTTAAACCAAGTGGCCCTGTTGAGTTCAGCCATCATTCTGAGCTTAATTATTGGTGGCCTTAAACCAAGTGGCCCCAGTTGGGTTCTCACATAATTCTGAACTTGACTACTGGTTGGCCTTAAACCAAGTGGCCCTGTTGAGTTCAGCCATCATTCTGAGCTTAACTATTGGTTGGCCTTAAACCAAGTGGCCCCAGTTGGGTTCTCACATAAATCTGAGCTTAACTACTGGTTGGCCTTAAACCAAGTGGCCCTATTGAGTTCAGGCATTGTTATGAACTTAATTATTGGTTGGCCTTAAACCAAGTGGGCCCAGTTGGGTTCTAACATAATTCTGAACTTGACTACTGGTTGGCCTTAAACCAAGCGGCCCTGTTGAGTTCGGGCATCATTCTAATCTTGCTTTTTTTCTGTTCGCCTAAAATGAAGTGGTCCAGTTGGGTTCTGCCATTATTCTTAGCTTGACCTTTGATTAACCATGGAAGCTTTTCCCATTTGGAAGATGGAGAAAGTCAACAATGGGTTGAGAGATGATGCTATATTGGTGGGGTTAATTCATATGGAGGTGTCTTGGGTTATCCATCTTTTCCCCTTTACTATTATTCAAGGTCTGGAGTTTTGGGAGTTTTGCTTTGTTTATCATAAGTATGTCATGCCCATTTTAGGCCACCCTTATAGCAGGGGTTTCCAAACTTCTCAATTTTAAGACTACCGGCTTCTGGGGAATTCTGGGTGTTGAAGTCCACAAGTCTTAAAAGTTGCCAAGTTTGGAGACACCCAGCCTAGAAATTATCTGACTCTCTTCCTCCAAATGTAAGACAGCTCCACTGCTGATTTTTCTCTCCTTTTTACCATTCAAATTTAGTGATGGGCATGGAAAATTTTAGGAGGGCCACCCATGACCCTCAAACTAGAGAGAAAGGAAATTAATCTCATAGGAAACTGATTGTTTTTCCATGCACTTGCGTTGAGGTGCTTTCATAACACAATCACAGAATCACACAATAACAGAATAACAGAATAACAGAAGAGTTGGAAGGGACCTTGGAGATCTTCCAGTCCAACCCTCTGCTCAAGTAGGATACCCTCTACCCGTGTTGGCGAACCTATTGCACGCATGCCACAGATGGCACACTGAGCCCTCTCTGTGGGCACCCGAGCCATCAGCCAACGCCCCCCCACACCTCCCGCTGGCCATCTGATTTTTGGGTGTCTGCCATGCATGCGGGAGAGGCGCATGCACGCGTGGGGAGTAGGGGGTCATGCATGCATGCACAAGCGAGAGGGGGTGCAGCACACACCCCCGTAGCCTGTTTTTGTTCCCAGGAGGTTTCAGGGAGGCCTGCTTGGCCCAAAATGAAGTGTGGGGGTGTGGCACCCCCCCTCCCTGTGGCCCATTTTTGATCTCAGGAGGCTTCAGGGAGGCCCAAAATGGAGCAGGGGGGGTTCACGCATGTGCAGGGGTTGCACACATAAATGGGGGACAGGGGGCACGTGGGGGGTCATGCATGCATGCGCAGGCAGATGAGGTGCATTGCATTGTGGGTGTGAGCACACTCATGTGCGCTGTTGAGCGCACATGTGCTCTTTCGGCACGCAAGGGGGAAAAGGTTAGCCATCATGGTCCTATGCCATTTCAGACAAATGATTGCCATATCTCTTCTTTTAAAACCTTCAACAACATTTGGAGGCAAACAGCTGCGCGGATTCATTGCTCGGCGTGTCAAGAAATTCCTCCTTAGTTCTAGGTTGGATCTCTCCTTCAGGTGTTTCCATCCACAGCATCTTCTCCTACTCAGAGGCCATCCGAGTGATCATTGCAGGAAGAGCCCCTGCTGTAACTCTCTGTCTCCTCTCAACCTTTCGTTTTTCTTTCCCCTGTCCTGTGGTTTTATGGTTCAGGGATACGAAGATGACTTATCCTAGATTTCAGAAAGCATTGTTTACAGCGAGGGGTGTGTGTGTGTGTAAATGAAGCCAAAAATCCATTTAGATCCCTTGATAACCTCCTCCAGTTTTCTCCACTGCTCTATCTAGGGCAGGTTTTCCATCCGTAAGGGGGCCTGTTTTGTTTCCCCCTTTCTCAAAGCCGCTAGCTCCCCCACCCCCTTCAACCTGGCACATCTTCCTAAAGGATGCAAATAATACCCTTAGTTCTCCCTTTCCTCTTATCTCTGCCAAACAGAGGGACCCAAATGGCATTTGGTGAACTTTATTTACCAACCAGCGGTCCTCGGTCCTTATCAGCTACCCTCCTGGCTCCTTGTGACCCTCGGTATGTAGGCAAGGAATAGCTCAGGAAGTCTTAATGTTCCTTGATAAACCTTCACCTGCGGTATCTCCCCACCGCACCCCACCCTTTCAAAATGCAGGCTGTTATTTTGTGGCACTGATTTGCATTCTCTCTCTTTTTGTTACCAATGCCAGCAATTGGGGAAGGGAGAGGTGAGATGTTGGGCAGCGGTTGAGGGGGAAGCTACTTTTAGTTGAGATGCTTCTCCCTGTTGTGGCCCACCAGCATCTAGAGGAGCTTTCAGCAGATTTGGACAGTGAGGAGGTTGGGGAGGAACACGGCCGAGT